>NC_088223.1:47717505-47872595 GCF_036934945.1 Oncorhynchus masou masou | reverse complement strand
TAATAAAAAATATTTGAAACAAAAAAAAGATGATAGTAAAACATTTTTTTTTGAAAAACACATCTTTTTTTCTTTGTATTATCTTTTACCAGATCTAATGTGTTATATTCTCCTGCATTAATTTCACATTTCCACAAACGTCAAAGTTTTTCTTTCAAATGGTATCAAGAATATGCATATCCTTGCTTCAGGTCCTGAGCTACTACAGGCAGTTAGATTTGGGTATGTAATTTTAGGCAAAACATTTTTTTAAAGGGTTGGATCCTTAAGTTAAGCAGGGTTCATACAAACATTGGCAAGTCAAATTCAAGGACTTTCAGGGACTTTTTCAAGCACTTAATTGTAATTTTCAAGGACCTCAATGGTATACAATTGTGTAATTGTACATATACAGTTGAAGTCGGAAGTTTACATACACTTAGGTTGGAGTCATTGAAACTTGTTTTTCAACCACTCCACAAATTTGTCGTTAACAAACTAGTTTTGGCAAGTCGGTTAGGACATCTACTTTCTGCATGACACAAGCATTTTTTCCAACAGATTATATCCCTTGTAATTAACTTTATCACAATTCCAGTGGGTCAGAAGTTTACATACACTAAGTTGACTGTGCCTTTAAACAGCTTGGAAAATTCCATAAAACTATGTCATGGCTTTAGAAGTTCTGATAGGCTAATTGACATAATTTGAGACAACTGGAGGTGTACCTTGTGGATGTATTTCAAGGCCTACCTTCAAACTCAGTGCCTCTTTGCTTGACATCATGGGAAAATCAAAAGAAATCAGCCAAGACCTCAGAAAAGAAATTGTAGACCTCCACAAGTCTGGTTCATCCTTGGGAGCAATTTCCAAATGCCTGAAGGTACCACGTTCATCTGTACAAACAATAGTACGCAAGTATAAACACCATGGGACCATGCAGCGGTCATACCGCTCGGGAAGGAGACGCATTCTGTCTCCTAGAGATGAATGTACTGTGGTGCGAAAGTGCACATCAATCCCAAATCAATCCCAGAACAACATCAAAGGACCTTGTGAAGATGCTGGAGGAAACAGGTACAAAAGTATCTATATCCACAGTAAAACGAGTCCTATATCGTCATAACCTGACAGGCTGCTCAGCAAGGAAGAAGACACTGCTTCAAAAAAATGTTTTTTGGGGGGAGAAATGTCCTCTGGTCTAATGGAACAAAAATAGAACCGTTTGGACATTATGACCATCATTATGTTTAGAGGAAAAAGGGTGAGGCAATAGCAATTTAAAGGCAATGGTACCAAATACAAATTGATTGTATGTAAACTTCTGACCCACTGGGAATGTGATGAAAGAAATAAAAGCTGAAATAAATCATTCTCTCTACTATTATTCTGACATTTCCCTTTCTTAAAATAAAGTGGTGATCCTAACTGACCAAAGACGGGGATTTTCTTCGAGGATTAAATGTCAGGAATTGTGAAAACTGAGTTTAAATGTATTTGGCGAAGGTGTATGTAAAATTCCGACTTCAACTGTAGGTACTAATATAGGACCCACCCATTAACAGTTTAAGAATAATGCATTTTTTGGGCCTTGCTAATGCATTGACAGTCTATCCTCCGGAATTGAAAACGGTAGACGCGATGTCTAATCCGAGGCACAAAGACATACGAAAACATGAACTCATTACCTTGATGCTTTTCTGTGTTAAATCTAACGAGACCCTGGTGTAAATCAAGTAGACAACAACAGATGATCAACATTAATTCACTAGATATTAGATCCAAGGTGGTTCCAGGCACAACTGTCTTCACCGGCATATATTCTGGACATTCCTCATGAACACCTTTTCCAGCACTGGGCTGTTGTTGAATTGCATGCGCTATCACAACAACTGTTAGTCACTTGACTGTCATTCAGAAAATTCCTTCCTGGATCAGATGATGATGTGTGAATATATCTTGGTGTCATTAAACAGCTCAACACCGTGCACATCCAACAAATATTATGTATAATCATTGATGAACCACATTAATGACAATATCCATATAAGTTTTAAGTATCAAGGTAAGGTGACTCTTTGAATAAGAAGCATTAGATTTTACAATCTTGTACATTTTGGGGGATTTGAATGCCCATTAAAACCATTTTCACCCCTTAACATAAGGAGACAGGAAATGATATGTAGTTACACTGAATTTCTGAGGTCTCTATACAAAAACCTGTCTGACAGCTAGTTCAAGGATTCCTACAGGGTTCACGTTCAATGTCTATTTTAACTGGTTAACTGCTTAATATATGATCCACTACATGTCCAAATTAGTGGATTCAGGTTTTTCAGCCACACCCACAGGTGTATATATTTGAGCACACTGCCATGCAATCTCCATAGACAAACATTTACAGTAGAGTGGCCCGTACTGAAGAGCTCGGTGACTTTCAACGTGTCCTGGTAGAGCTTCCCGGGTCAACTGTAAGTGCTGTTATTGTGAAGTGGAAACTCTAGAAATAACAATAGCGAAGTGGTAGGCCACATAAGCTCACAGAACACAAGTGCTGATGCGCATAATGCGGAAAAAATAATCTGTCCTTGGTTTCAACACTCACTACCGAGATCCAAACTGCCTCTGGAAGCAACGTCAGCACAAGAACTGTTCGTCAGGAGCATCATGAAATGGGTTTCCATGGCCGTGCAGCCCACAAAAGCCTAAGATCACCATGCCCAATGCTAAGCTTCGGCTGGAGTGGTGTAAACCTTGCCGCCATTAGACTCTGAAGCAGTGGAAATGCGTTCTCTGAAGTGATGAATCACGCTTCGCCATTTGGCATTCCGACGGACAAATCTGGGTATGTCGGATGCCAGGAGAACGCTACCTGCCGAATGCAGAGTGCCAACTGTAAAGTTTGGAGGAGGGGTAATAATGGTCTGGGGCTGTTTTTAATGGTTCGGGCTAGGCTCCTTGGTTCCAGTGAAGGGAAATCTTAACGCTAGAGCATACAATGACATTCTAGACAATTCTGTGGCGTTAAAGGGGGGACCAATTCCATATTATTGCCCATGATTTTGGAATGAGATGTTCGATGAGAAGGTGTCCACACACTTTTTGCCATGTAGTGTATCTTATTATAGCGTTTTTCTGTGACCAAACTAGGACCTGTACTAAATGTCATCTTGTGGTCCCAAGGTGTTTTAATGTTCCTAAAATGTTCTCAGAACATCAGTGGGATAACGTCTCGCCAAAACGCCAAAAAAGGACTTAATGGGAAGGTCGCCTAAAGTCCTTAGGATGTCCCCTGTTTGCTGGATAGAGTTGACTTCACAGGGCTGAGTTACAGGGCAAATCCCAAGTGATACTCTCTTCCTTATATAGTGCAGTACTTTTGACCAGAGCCATAGGTGGCTCTACATAAAGTGTTTTAACTGAGAGGAGTCTGTGGAAAAGCTATAGGTGTTGCATGTAAAAGTGTTCCCTCTGAAAGGAGTGTGACTCCCCCATGGGTTGGTTAAATACAGTAAGTTACTGAAATAAACCACAACAGAGAGACGGGGGAAGAGAAGGCAGCGACACAGGGAGAGGTGGGGGGGCAGGAGAGGAGAAGGAGAGAAGGAGATGGAGAGAATGGGAGAGAGAGAGAGAGATGGATACAAAGAACGAAGAAAAATAACATCTCAGCAAAGGGAGTTAAACACAAATGCTTCGGCAGTAAAAAAAAAATTCTGTCAGTATTAGGCTTATCGCTGCCTCATGTTTGATTGTCTGATGTTGAGACTTATCATTGTATCATGTCTGATTGGTTCATATTGATTGTGTGGTGAATTCAGGAATGAATGCAGGAATGGAGCTGTAGGGGGGGCAAATATGTCAGTTAAAGTTATTTTCCTCCTGCCTTTTCCCCCCTTTATTTAACTAGGCAAGTCAGTTAAGAACAAATTCTTATTTACAATGATGACCTAGGTGGGTTAACTGCCTTGTTCAGGAGCAGAATGACAGATCGGGGATTTGATCTTGCAACCCTTCAGTTACTGGCCCAGCTCTCTGACCGCTAGGCTATCTATCGCCCTGTAATGAGGAGTAATGAAAAGCAGCAAACGGAAGAGAGAGTGAGAGAGAGAGAGCGAGAAGCAGGTAATGAAATTGGAAAGAAATTGGAAGGCAAGAAGACAACATGAACAGAGCCAGTAATCATATAATGACTTGAATTAATGTTTGATTATGGACTATTTCCGGCGCCGACAGAGATGGCCGCCTCGCTTCGCGTTCCTAGGAAACTATACAGTTTTTTTTTTTTACGTGTTATTTCTTACATTGGTACCCCAGGTAATCTTAGGTTTCATTACATACAGTCGGGAAGAACTACTGAATATAAGAGCAACGTCAACTCACCATCAGTACGAGCAGGAATATGACTTTCCCGAAGCAGATCCTGAGTTCTGCCCTCCACCCAGGACAACGGAATGGATCCCAGCCTGCGACCCAAAACAAAGACATCGTAAAAGAGGGAAACTTAGCGGTCTTCTGGTCAGGCTCCGGAGACGGGCACATCGAGCACCACTCCCTAGCATACTACGCACCAATGTCCAGTCTCTTGACAACAAGGTTGATGAAATCCGAGCAAGGGTAGCATTCCAGAGGGACATCAGAGACTGTAACGTTCTTTGCTTCCCGGAAACATGGCTCACTCGAGAGACACTAACGGAATCGGTGCAGCCAGCTGGTTTCTTCATGCATCGCGCCGACAGAAACAAACATCTTTCTGGTAAGAAGAGGGGCGGGGGCGTATGCCTTATGATTAACGAGACGTGGTGTGACCACAACAACATACAGGAACTCAAGTCCTTCTGTTCACCTGACTGAGAATTCCTCACAATCAAATGTCGTCCGCATTATCTACCAAGGGAATTCTCTTTGATTATAATCACAGCCGTATATATTCTCCCCCAAGCAGACACATCGATGACCCTGAACAAACTTTATTTGACTCTTTGCAAACTGGAAACCACATATCCTGAGGCTGCATTCATTGTAGCTGGGGATTTTAACAAGACTAATCTGAAAACAAGAATCCCTAAATTGTATCAGCATATCGATTGCGCAACCATGGCTGGTAAAACCTTGGATCATTGCTATTTTAACTTCCGCGACGCATATAAAGCCCTCCCCCGCCCTCCTTTCGGAAAAGCTGACCATGACTCCATTTTGTTGCTCCCTGCCTACAGACAGAAACTAAAACAAGAAGCACCCGCGCTCAGGTCTGTTCAACGCTGGTCCGACCAATCTGATTCCACGCTTCAAGACTGCTTCGATCACGCGGACTGGGATATGTTCCGCATTGCGTCCAACAACAACATTGACGAATACGCTGATTCGGTGAGCGAATTCATTAGAAAGTGCATTGATGATCTCGTTCCCACAGCAACGATTAAAACATTCCCAAACCAGAAACCGTGGATTGATGGCAGCATTCGCGTGAAACTGAAAGCGCGAACCACTGGTAAAGGTGACCGGAAACATGACCGAATACAAACATTGTAGCTATTCCCTCCGAAAGGCAATCAAACAAGCTAAGCGTCAGTATAGAGACAAAGTAGAGTCACAATTCAACGGCTCAGACACAAGAGGTATGTGGCAGGGTCTACAGTCAACCACGGATTACAAAAAGAAAACCTGCCCCGTCACGGACCAGGATGTCTTGCTCCCAGGCAGACTAAATTACTTTTTTGCCCGCTTTGAGGACAATACAGTGCCACTGACACGGCCCGCAACCAAAACCTGCGGACTCTCCTTCACTGCAGCCGACTTGAAGAAAACATTTAAACGTGATAACCCTCGCAAGGCTTCAGGCCCAGACGGCATCCCCAGCCGCGTCCTCAGAGCATGCACAGACCAGCTGGCTGGTATGTTTACTGACATATTCAATCAATACTTATCCCAGTCTGCTGTTCCCACATGCTTCAAGAGGTCCTCCATTGTCCCTGTTCCCAAGAAAGCTAAGGTAACTGAACGAAACGACTACCGCCCCGTAGCACTCACTTCTGTCACCATGAAGTGCTTTGAGAGACTAGTCAAGGACCATATCACCTCCACCCTACCTGACACCCTAGACCCACTCCAATTTGCTTACCGCCCAAATAGGTCCACAGACGATGCAATCTCAACCACACTGCCCTAACCCATCTGGACAAGAGGAATACCTATGTGAGAATGCTGTTCATCGACTACAGCTCAGCATTTAACACCATAGTACCCTCCAAACTCGTCATCAAGCTCGACCCTGGGTCTCGACCACGCCTTGTGCAACTGGGTACTGGACTTCCTGGCGGGCCGCCCCCAGGTGGTGAGGGTATGTAACAACATCTCCACCCCGCTGATCCTCAACACTGGGGCCCCACAAGGGTGCGTTCTGAACACTCTCCTGTACTCCCTGTTCACCCATGACCGTGTGGTCATGCACGCCTCCAACTCAATCATCAAGTTTGCGGATGACACTACAGTGGTAGGCTTGATTACCAACAATGACGAGACGGCCTACAGGGAGGAGGTGAGGGCCCTCGGAGTGTGGTGTCAGGAAAATAACCTCACACTCAACGTCAACAAAACAAAGGAGATGTTTGTGGACTTCAGGAAACAGCAGAGGGAGCACCCCCCTATCCACATCGATGGGACAGTAGTGGAGAGGGTAGTAAGTTTTAAGTTCCTCTGCGTACACATCACGGATAAACTGAATTGGTCCACCCACACAGACAGCGTTGTGACGAAGGCGCAGCAGCGCATCTTCAACCTCAGGAGGATGAAGAAATTTGGCTTGTCACCAAAAGCACTCACAAACTTCTACAGATGCACAATCAAGAGCATCCTGTCGGGCTGTATCACCGCCTGGTACGGTAACTGCTCCGTCCACAACCGTAAGGCTCTCCAGAGGGTAGTGAGGTCTGCACAACGCATCACCTGGGGGAAACTACCTGCCCTCCATGACACCTACACCACCCGATGTCACAGGAAGGCCAAAAAGATCATCAAGTACAGCAACCACCCGAGCCACTGCCTGTTCACCCTGCTATCATCCAGAAGGCGAGGTCAGTACAGGTGCATCAAAGCAGGGACCGAGAGACTGAAAAACAGCTTCTATCTCAAGGCCATCAGACTGTTAAACAGCCACCACTAACATTGAGTGGCTGCTGCCAACACACTGACTCAACTCCAGCCACTTTAATAATGGGAATTGATGGAAATTGATGTAAAATATATCACTAGCCACTTTAAACAATGCTACTTAATATAATATTTACATACCCTACATTACTCATCTCATATGTATATGTATATACTGTACTCTATATCATCTACTGCATCTTTATTTAATACTTGTATCACAAGCCACTTTAAACTATGCCACTTTGTTTACATACCCTACATTACTCATCTCATATGTATATACTGTACTCGATACCATCTACTGCATCTTTCCTATGCCGTTCTGTACCATCACTCATTCATATATCTTTATGTACATATTCTTTATCCCTTTACACCTGTGTGTATAAGGTAGTAGTTTTGGAATTGTTAGGTTAGATTACTCGTTGGTTATTACTACATTTTCGGAACTAGAAGCACAAGCATTTCGCTACACTCGCATTAACATCTGCTAACCATGTGTATGTGACAAATACATTTTATTTGATTTTATTTGATTGAATATGTGTGTGTGTGCGTGCATGTTTTTGCACATATGTGTGTACATGCATGGGTGTTCGCCTGTGCATGGGGACACTGAGTGTACAAAACACTAAGGACACCTTCCTAATATTGAGTTGCACCCTTCCCCTTTTGAGTTCAGAACAGCCTCAATTCGTTGGGGCATGGACTCTACAAGGTGTTGAAAGCTTTCCATAGGGATGCTGGCCCATGTTGACTCCAATGCTTCCCACAGTTGTGTCAAGTTGGTTGGATGTCCTTTGGGTGGAAAATGTTGAGTGTGAAAACCCCAGCAGCGTTGCAGTTCTTGAAGTGGCGCAACTTTGGTTTTAGAGGTGGACGAGACATAATTATTATATTATTTAAAAATGTTTTTTATCCAGTCCATAAACACTCCAAACAGCATAGCCAATATTCGGAGGCATCCGCAATGTCCTAAAGCACACTGTTGCCTCATTTATTATCACAATCCAATTATAAAACTGGGGGGGAAATGCAATTTTAGAATGTGGGGGGGACATGTCCCCCATCCCCAGTGAAAGTTGCACCCCTGGTTCTTGACACAAACCGGTGTGCCTGGCAGCTCCTTCCATAATCCGTTCAAAGGCACTTACATTTTTCCTGTTAACACTCTGAATGTCACACATACACAATCCATGTCTCAATTGTCTCAAGACTTAAAAATAGTTTTTTAACCTGTCTCCTCCATTTCACACTGATGCAAGTGGATTTAACAAGTGACATCAATAAGGGATCATAGCTTTCACCTAGATTCACCTGGTCAGTCTATGTCATGGAAAGGACAGATGTCATACATTTTTTTGTACACTCAGTGTATGTGTGTCCCTGTGCAGAGATCCGGCAGGCATTCCGGGTGCTGGATCGGGATGGGAACGGGTTCATCTCTAAGCAGGAGCTGGGCATGGCTATGAGGTCCCTGGGATACATGCCTAGCGAGGTGGAGCTGGCCATCATCATGCAGAGACTGGACATGGACGGTGAGACATAAGAATGAAAGACACACACACACACACACACACACACATTGGCCTATACTTTATGTAGGCACACACACTGAAAGTCTTAGTCTGTGATTTCCTAAACTCATTTTTCCAAGGTTAATGAATCAATTACACCTCCAAGTCTTAGCAGTGTGGGAGAGTGGGTTCATGCTGTATGTACACTGTGTCTGTGTTTGCATTCACCCTATATACCAGGTTCTCTGTGTAAACCACTCTGCATTAAACAGCTTTGACAAAATGCTTTGCGGATGACACACACACACAAGCGCGCACACTAGCATGCACACACACACACACACACACACACACACACACACAGGGACGGCTCCAGGCATAAGCGACATCAGCATTTGCTTAGGGCCTCCGACTGCTAGGGGGAATTTAGGAACACAGTTGTGGCCTCAACTTATTGTTGAGAGTTATAATAGTTGAATGCACAAGGTGCAGTTTAGACATTTGGTTGCGCACACACTCGCATGCACACACACACACACACACACACACACACAAACACACACACACACAGGGAGTTTAGACATTTAGACAGTTTAGACATTTGGTTGTCCATCTGCAGTTTTTCTCTTGTTATGTCAGTCACCAATAGTCACTCAATTAGCATGTCAGCTAACAATTTTTTAATTGGTAAGTTAATATAGCCAGCTTTCATGGCCGAATACCAACCGGGCACTCAGAGCAGGTGCCCAGGGGTCCTGACCTCCAGAGGTTCCCCATTGATTTTGTCAGTCACTCTCACTCAGATATAATTAACATGGAAAAAGTATTGGCAAAATGTGTAGAATTGCAGGAAATTAGCTGTAAAACTGCAAATTATTCTCTCTGCTCTATGGTAAAACAACGGGACCCCAAAAAGCTAAGACCGACCCTGAACACACACACAGGTTGCTCTCTGAAAGGCAAATCTATGTGCGTGTGTATGTGTGTGTGAGTCAAATTACATTTTATTTGTCACATGCGCCAAATACAACAAGTGTAGACCTTACTGTGAAATGCTGACTTACAAGCCCTTAACCAACGATGCAGTTAAAAATAAACTGAAGTAAAGAAAAGTAACACAATAAATAACAACAACAAGGCTATATACTGGGGGCACCGGTACCGAGTCAATATGCAGGGGTACAAGTTAGTCGAGGTAATTGAGGTAATATGTACATGTAGGTAGGAGTAAAGTGTCTATGCATAGATAATGAACAGTGAGTAGCAGCAGCGTAAAAAAAAACGGGGGGGTCAATGCAAATAGTCATATGATTATAGTACCAGTCAAAGTTTGGACAAGTAACGCTCGAACTCCATTGACAGCAAAGCTAGGTGATCACGCAACAGCTGGGAGAAAGACGGCGCAGTCTCAGTCTCTCCCAAAATCCCCGCTAATGTTTGGAACATGTCAAATATGCCCCTTGTCCACTCACCGTCCCCACAGTTCCAGTTTGGCTTTGAATGCAGCCACTTTATCTGCCAACTTAAAGACAGTTGTCATTCTCCCCTGAAGTGACAGATTGAGTTCGTTGAGCAGGTTGAATAAGTCGCAAGGTAAGGTAAGCGAGTTTTGCGACCCATTTCTCATCATCTCTGCAGCAGCTCTCGTAACTCAAACACTCTGGCAAGCGATCTCCCCCAGGATAGCCATCTGACTTCAGTGTATAAGAGAAGGTGTTTGTGTTTGTGTTTGTGTCCATTTCCTCACAAAGCTGCCCAAACAGATGCGAATTAAGGGCGTGTGCTTTGATGTGATTGATAACTTTAATAACATCATTCAATATGACGTTAAATTCAGGTGACATTTTTCGGCTAGCCAGCATTTCTCTGTGCATGACACAGTGCTTAGACTCACGTTCAGGCTCAGTGTCACGAACCTCGCCGAAGATGGTGCCTCTTCCTCTTCGGGCGGTGCTCGGCGGTCGTCGTGATGAACTCATTACTCAAGTTCAAAATCTGTAAACTGTTGTGGGTGTGACAGAGATAATTAGAGTGGTGAGAAAAGGACGGACAGCCTGCACCAAGTTCAATGTATTTACTACACAAATAGCCTATAATTGTATACAATTATTATTTTATCTAACCGATTAAAACAATTTAAAATGAATGTATCCTTTCCGTGCGGCCCGGTAGAGAATGTGCCCGGGGGTTGGGGACCGGTGGTCTACAAGACTGTGTGTGTGTGTGTGTGTGTGTGTGTGTGTGTGTGTGTGTGTGTGTGTGTGTGTGTGTGTGTGTGTGTGTGTGTGTGTGTGTGTGTGTGTGTGTGTGTGTGTGTGTGTGTGTGTGTGTGTGTGTGTGTGTCTGTATAGGTGATGGCCAGGTGGACTTTGAAGAGTTTGTGACGATACTGGGACCCAAACTTCTGTCGTCTGAGACCCGAGAAGGTTTCCGAGGAAGCACCATCGATAACATCTTCTGGCAGGTAGGACCACATAGTCCTCCCTTCTCTTGAATTCTTCTATTTTCTCCTGTCAAATCCTCTTCTCTCTTCTTCTCTTCAGTTCTGGTCTCTTGGGCCAAAAGTGGTTGAATCAACATTGTTACCACGCAATTTCAACCCAACAATTCAATGTGATGATGTCGAATCATTGTTGAAAACTGATTGGAGTTTTTAAAAGTCATCAATGTAAGGATGTCTTTGCCCAGTGGGTTCTCGCCTCTCTTCTCTTCTGTTTTTCTGCTCTTTTCTCAAATCAAATTGTATTTGTCACATGCGGTGAATACAAGCCCTTAACCAACAATGCAGTTTTAAGAAAATAACCCCCTCCAAAAAAAGTATGATATAAGAAAAACTAATAATTAATGAGCAGCAGTACATAACAATAGCGGGCCTATATACTGGGGGTACCAGTTCAGAGTCAATGTGTCAATATGCGGGGGCACCGGTGTCGACGTAGTTGAGATAATCATGTACATGCAGGTAGGGTTATTAAAGTGGCTATGCATAGATGATAACAGAGAGTAGCAGCAGCGTGGGGTGGGGGTGGGGGATAGTCTGGGTTGCCATTTGATTAGCTGTTCAGGAGTCTTATGGCTTGGGGTAGAAGCTGTTTAGAAGCCTCTTGGACCTAGACGTACCGCTTGCCGTGCGGTAGCAGAGAGAACAGTCTCTCCTTTCTATTCGTTTCTCTTCTCTTTTCCTGTCCTCATTTGCTCTACCCCCTTTCCTTTCATCCTCTTCTCTTCCTTTCTTATTTTCCAGTCCTCTCCTCTCTTCCCCTCTCCTCTCTCCTTTTTTTTTCTCCATCATCTCTACCCCTTTTCTCGCTTTTTGATGTCTCCTTTATCTCATTTCCCCAAATCCCCATATCCTCCTCTTCTGTTCCCATCTCCTCCTTTTTCCCCTACTCTCCTCTTCTCCCTCCCTCTGTGATGGCTTCTGCAGTCAAGGCACGTGGAGATGCTTGCTCAAAGAAAGGAGAGAGAAAGGAGAGCTTTCGGGCTCCCAGAGTGATGCAGTGGTCTAAGACACTGCATCTCAGTGCAAGAGGCGTCACTGCAGTACCTGGATCGAATCCAGGCTGCATCACATCCGGCCGTGATTGGGAGTCCCATAGGGCAGTGCACAATTGGCCCAGCGTCCTCCGGGTTTGGCCAGGGTAGGCCGTCATTGTAAATAAGAATTTGTTCCTAACTGACTTGCCTAGTTAAATAAAGGTTACATTTTCTTCTCTCATGTATTTTCCAGTCCTTTCCTCTCTTCCCCTCTCCTCTCTCCTTTCGTCTCCATCATCTCTACTCTTTGTATTTCTGTTTCTTCTCTTTTTGATCTCTCCTTTATGTCCCATGATGATGGGGAAAGGGATATTTGGGTAAAAAGTAAAGTAAGACATGCCAGGGTGTGTGTGTGTGCATGTATGCGTGCGTAATGTATTTCAATTTACTTCTGTTCAGCGAAAATATGTGTTTTCGGGGAAAGTAAAACTAAACTACTTTTAGTTCCGTGGTTTTTGCTGCATTATAAAAAGGGTTGAAATAGAGAGAGAAAACAAGGGAAAAGGGAAGACAGAACAACAACTGAGTGACAGTCAGAGAGTAGACACACGGAGAGAAGGGGGCATGGAGAGAAATGTTTTATTAACGACAGAAAGGGAATAAGAATCAGAAAGGGAATAACAGAGAAAGGGAATGAAGCATGAAACACACTGAGAATCTTACTGCTGATAGACTGCTGATAGGTACTTATCACAGTGGGAGACCGTTCCTTCTCTTGCTAGAACAAAAGCGGTACCTGTTGATTGCCAACACGGTAGCGACGAACCTACCGATTTGTACTTGTAAAATCACAATGCTCGTCAGTGGCCAACAACTTGACTTTGAGCCAGTCAGAGAGCACGATCCCCCCACGTGAGGAGACAACAATAAAAAATTGGGGGAAAAGAAGGCATTTTCTCTGTGCATCCACAGATGAGCTCATCACACTTTTATGTAATGTCGGCTAGGGGACGGTAGCTAGCTAAATGCACAGACGCAATGCACGCAAGCCTAAATACTTCCTCCAAGCTAGCTAACCAGTGTAGCTAGTAGTGACATAATTAAAGCACAATAGATTGGCTAGTTTCCATGAAACAGCTGCCTGTGTTAGCTGCTGAGTTAGTGCATTATCCTTAGCTAGGTAGCTAAACTCAGCAAAAAAAGAAACATCCCTTTTTCAGGACCCTGTCTTTCAAAGACAACTCGTAAAAATCCAAATAACTTCACAGATCTTCATTGTAATGGGTTTGCTTTTCGCAATCTGGTACAGTAATAGTGTAGACCGACCTAAAACCAATAAATGATCAATTGGGCATACTTGAACTTGTTAGTAAAGAAATAAAGGCGATGAAGGCGAGCCTCTAAATGAGTGATGAAAAAGCTGCGACAATGGAGAAAGAAATAAAAACAAGCTAAAAGGTACAGTCAATACTATTTAAACGGACGCTAAAGAACTTATAAAGGAGAATATGTATCTGAGATACAGACTAGATCTATGCGAGAAAATATGGTACTTACTAAGTATTAAAGAAAATGAGGGAGAAGATCCTGAAAGTGTGGTGAAATAATTCCTTCTTAAAGCGCTACAGATCCCAGGCGATACTGTCTACAAAATCAAACGCTAACATGTACACCGTTTCGGATAGAGGAAAGCGATACGAACGCCCACTCGTTGCCAAATTTGCATTCTTTAAAGATAAAATAATGTTTGACAAGAGACTCGCTGGCAGGAAAGTAGGAATGAATGATCAGTCCCTGAAGAAAAGTGTAGACCGGCTTAAAGTTCTGTACCCACTCTTCAAGGTGAATAGACTTGAAGGGAATCGTGTAGCTCTCGTAGTCGATAAACTGTACATTGATAACCAACTGTTCCGAGACACCAAGACTGTATTGTAATATATATTTTTTTGGAAAACAATAAAATACAACAATTGATAAAGAAATAAACTACAAATACACTATACCATTCAAGATAGGGAATGTTGTAAAATAATTAGTATTCAACTTTCTATTTATAGTATTAATAAATAGATAAGACAGCGTTAGAAGAAAGGATCATTGGTGGCGCAGTGGTCAAAGGCACTGCATCGCAGTGCTAGCTCTGCCACCAGAGATTCTGGGTTCGAGCCCAGGTTCTGTCGCAGCCGGTCGCGACTGGGAGGCCCATGGGGCGGCACACAATTGGCCCAGCATTGTCCGGGTTAGGGAGGGATATTCTTCTCTCATCGCGCACTAGTGACGGTGTTTCCTCCGACACATTGGTGCGGCTGGCTTCCGGGTTGGATGTGCATTGTGTCAAGAAGCAGTGCGGCTTGGTTGGGTTGCGTTTCGGAGGACGCATGGCTCTCGACCAACACCTCTCCCGAGTCCGTACGGGAGTGGCAGCGTTGAGACAAGACTGTAACTACTACCAATTGGATACCACAAAATTGAGGAGGAAAAAGGGGTGAAATAATAATAAATAAATATTTTTCTAATTATATAAGGAACTGGAACACGAAAGTATTCAAAAGCCTGAAATTAGGTAGGAATCAACATGGTAGGGATAAGAACACAGCAAACAGAGTACATAGAATGCACAGTATGTGGGTATGTGCAGGTGTATTGTGATGGAAGGTGGGGTGTGTGATTTTGTGTTTGGAAAAGTGTGAGTGAAAAAGGAAAATGGTTGCAAATGACAGAGCCAGCCCGTTTGTGCCTGCGAGCAGTAGTTGTGACAGAGAGAGCTTTCAATTCTGTGCAGAGATATGATATATTTTAAAATAAGTTTATTTATTGTCCTATCATGACAGCTCCCAACCCTATACCCTAGACACCCACCTGACCGACCCACACACTAAGGAGAAGTCCTTATCTGTTTAATAGGCTTACTGCAAATAGCCTATATAATACGCAGCCAAGAAAGATAAGCGCTTTCAGAGACCCACTAACGCAGCACTGCCCCCTCAAGAGTCTGAGCCTGCCTGGCAGGGTTGGTCCAACAAAGCCAAAGCCCCCAAGGAATTTCTCTTATCTGCTAATGAGAACCTTGATGACCTTGTACCTAACAGGTGGGGATTCCGGGGATGCCCCCACCCAGGTAGTGACAGTGCTGGCAACACTGGCTGCAGTAACCCATGGGGAGGGGGGTCACACTCGGACAATCAGAGAGGGGGCAAATTATTGTGGCCCTGGTGGCACAAAATAATCAAATGGTCTGACTGCACAGGGATGCTTTGAGAAATGGTCACAACGGGGGATCAGTGTGTGTGTGTTTCAGGATAGGGGGTGTATCTGAGCTCCATCACTTCGGACTTTAGTCATTAGATAATCAAATCTCCCCATTCTCAATTTTGCATGCCTTCTCAAACAGCTACAACTGTATATGCATTGGCACATCAAGTCTTCTCTTCAGCTGGCCTCAGGGATGGAACATCTGAAACTTGTGTTTGTTTGTGGAGGAACGGTTGGGAGTGTGTGTGTGTGTGTGTGTGTGTGTGTGTGTGTGTGTGTGTGTGTGTGTGTGTGTGTGTGTGTGTGTGTGTGTGTGTGTGTGTGTGTGTGTGTGTGTGTGTGTGTGTGTGTGTGTGTCCCACATCTGTTGCTATGGGGTAATGATGTTACGGACAATACAGGATGAATCTTAATAATTGTTTGACAAAATAATAATCGCTTGGCAAAATTTTAATCGTTGTATTGCCAACTTTGTTATAGGTAACAATCCTTTGTGTGAACTGCCTAATGTCAGTGTCACTTTGCTGGAGTCTAAAGCAAGCACGATCATATGGTCTACCTGTACGCAGCAGCGATTGCAGGATTGGATGGAAAGCATGATCTGTCTGTAGCCTTTTCCTTTCTTACAAATATCGTAACTTATTTGCCAGAATATTTTACATCTTCATTCCATAGTTATTAAAGGTAGTGCCATGTTTCAGCAATCTTTAGACATATAGCCAGTACCACCGCTGAGGTATATCATTAATTTGGGGGGAGGCACACGGGGAGTGTGGTTGAGTCAGGTTGGAGGCCTGAGGCAACTCCCCGTGCTTACCTTGGAGAGCATGTGACTGGTCAGGCCCCGTGCTATGGGGTGATGTGCACTGTGTCTCGGTTGAGCATTCACAGGCCGGTGTGCTCGGTGCCAGCGTCCTGCATTTGCCGGGTGGAAGTGGGCATCCAGCCAGAACGGGTTGTGCCAGCTCTGCATTCGAGACCACCAGTGCGCCTCCACGGCCCAGTGTATCCGGTGCCTCGGCCAAGGAAGAAGCCTCCTGTATGTCTTCCCAGCCTGGTGAGTCCTGTGCCTGCTCCCAGAGCCAGGCCTCCTGTGTGTCTCTCCACTCCAGAGATGTCCTCCGGCCCGGAGCCTCCAGAGACGGCCTCCAGTCCGGAGCCTCCAGAGACGGATAATATTAATGTAGGTCGGCTACTCTGTTTTTGCCAGGCAAAACCTGAGAAAATTTAACAAGAGCTTTCTGACCCAGTGTATCCGGTGCCTCCAGAGACAGCCTCCAGTCCAGAGCCTCCAGAGACGGCCTCCATCAGACGAGCGTCACAAGTCCACACATCTGTAAAATACTTATCATTAAAAAAAAACATTGACTTGTTGATCCAGGGACAACAGGAATGTCAACCACTTGGAGAAATCAGGACAAGAGTCTTGCAAAAGGTTAAAAATAGCCCTGTAAGACATCTGCCTGGTAGACACCATTCTCAATCAAATAAAATTGTATTTGTCACACACATTTAGCAGATGTTATTGTGGGTGTAGCGAAATGCTTCTGTTTCTAGCTCCAACAGTGCAGTAATATCCAACAATTCACAACAATACACACAACCTAAAAGCAAAATAATGGAATTAAGGAATGTATAAATATTAGGATGAGCAATGTCGGAGTGGCACAGACTAAAATACGGTAGTGTAACGACGTTCTTCGTTTGTCGAAAGAGAGTCGGACCGAAATGCAGCGTGTTGATTAATTGTTCTTTTGGTGAAACAAACAAACGAACTATACATGAAACTAAATAAATACAAAACAACAAACGGAACGTGAAACCTATTACAGCCTGACTGGTGAAACTAACACAGAGACAGGAACAATCACCCACGAAATACAAAGCGAAACCCAGGCTACCTAAATGCGGTTCCCAATCAGAGACAACGAGAATCACCTGACTCTGATTGAGAACCGCCTCAGGCAGCCAAACCTATTTAACACACACCCCTACTCAACTACAATCCCAAATACTACAAACCCCGATACGAAAATACAATACATAATAAACCCATGTCACACCCTGGTCTGACTAACTAATAAACTAAAACACAAAATACTAAGACCAAGGCGTGACAGAACCCCCCCCCCCTAAGGTGCGGACTCCCGAACGCACCTCAAAACCATAGGGAGGGTCCGGGTGGGTGTCTGTCCATGGTGGCGGTTCCGGCTCCGGACGTGGACCCAACTTCATAAATGTCATTGTTCCTCCCCTTCGCGTCCTGGGATAATCCACCCTCACCGCCGACCATGGCCGAATAGTCCTCACCCAGAAACCTACATAACAGAGGAGCAGCTCGTGACTGAGGGGCAGCTCAGGACTGAGGGGCAGCTCGGGACTGAGGGGCAGCTCGGAACTGAGGGGCAGCTCGGAACTGAGGGGCAGCTCGGGACTGAGGGGCAGCTCGGGACTGAGGGACAGCTCGGGACTGAGGGGCAGCTCGGGACTGAGAAAAAGCCCAGTACTGAGAAGAAGCCCAGTACTGAGAAGAAGCCCAGTACTGAGATGAAGCCCAGCCAGGCAGTTGAATCCGGCAGATCCTGGCTGACTGACAGACCCTGGCCGACTGGCGGATCCTGGCTGACTAGCAGATCTGGCAGATCCTGGCTGACTGGCGGATCTGGAAGAGTCTGGTTGACTGGCAGATCTGGAAGAGTCTGGTTGACTGGCAGATCTGGAAGAGTCTGGTTGACTGGCAGATCTGGAAGAGTCTGGCTGACTGGCAGATCTGGCTGCTTCATGCTGACTGACGGCTCTGGCTGCTCCGAACAGGCAGGAGGCTCCGGCAGCGCTGGAGAGGAGAAAGGCTCCGACAGGGCAGGAGAGGCGAGGCGCACTGTTGGCCTGATGCGTGGTGCTGGCACTGGTGGTATTGGGCCGAGGACACGCACAGGAAGCCTAGTGCGGGGAGCTGCTACCGGAGGGCTGGGGTGTGGAGGTGGTACTGGATAGACCGGACCGTGCAGGCGCACTGGAGCTCTTGAGCACCGAGCCTGCCCAACCTTACCTGGTTGAATACTCTCGGTTGCCCTGCCAGTGCTGTGAGGAGAAATAGCCCGCACTGGGCTATGTAGGTGAACCGGAGACACCGAGCGCAAGGCTGGTGTCATGTAAGCCGGCCCAAGGAGACGCACTGGATACCGGATGCGTAGAGCCGGCTTCATGGCATTTGGCTCGACGCTCAATCTAGCCCGGCCGATACGCGGAGCTGAAATATACCGCACCGGGCTATGCACCCGCACTGGGGACACCGTGCGCACCACTGCATAACACGGTGCCTGCCCGGTCTCTCTAGCCCCCCGGTAAGCACAGGGAGTTTGCGCAGGTCTCCTACCTGACGCAGCCATACTCCCTGATAGCCCCCCCCAAGAAATTTTTGGGGCTGCTTTTCGGGCTTCCATCCACGTCGCCGTGCTGCCTCCTCATACCAGCGCCTCTCCGCTTTAGCCGCTTCTAATTCCTCCTTGGGGCGGCGATATTCACCAGGCTGAGCCCAGGGTCCTTTTCCGTCCAGTTCCTCCTCCCATGTCCAATTCTCCAAATGGTGTAGCCTCTCCTACTGAAGCTGCTTCTGTTGCCTCTCGTGTAGCTCCTGTTTCCACATCGCCTGCTGCACCTTTGCGCGGCTACACTCCCCTGGTTTAGCCCAGGGTCCTCTTCCGTCAAGGATTTCCTCCCATGTCCAGAAATCCTTAATACGCGGCTCCTCTTTGGGCTGCTCCTGCCTGTTGACACGCTGCTCGGTCCGTGTGTGGTGGGTGATTCTGTAACGACGTTCTTCGTTTGTCGAAAGAGAGTCGGACCGAAATGCAGCGTGTTGATTAATCATGTTCTTTTGGTGAAACAAACAAACGAACTATACATGAAACTAAATAAATACAAAACAACAAACGGAACGTGAAACCTATTACAGCCTGACTGGTGAAACTAACACAGAGACAGGAACAATCACCCACGAAATACAAAGCGAAACCCAGGCTACCTAAATGCGGTTCCCAATCAGAGACAACGAGAATCACCTGACTCTGATTGAGAACCGCCTCAGGCAGCCAAACCTATTTAACACACACCCCTACTCAACTACAATCCCAAATACTACAAACCCCGATACGAAAATACAATACATAATAAACCCATGTCACACCCTGGTCTGACTAACTAATAAACTAAAACACAAAATACTAAGACCAAGGCGTGACAGGTAGAATATAATACAGTATCAAATCAAATCACATTTTATTTGTCACATACACATGGTTAGCAGATGTTAATGCGAGTGTAGCGAAATGCTTGTGCTTCTAGTTCCGACAATGCAGTAATAACCAACAAGTAATCTAACCTAACAATTCCATAACTACTACCTTATATACACAAGTGTAAAGGGATAAAGAATATGTACATAAAGATATATGAATGAGTGATGGTACAGAACGGCATAGGCAAGATGCAGTAGATGGTATCAAGTACAGTATATACATATGAGATGAGTAATGTAGGGTATGTAAACATTATATTAAGTGACATTGTTTAAAGTGGCTAGTGATACATTTTTACATCAATTCCCATCAGTATATACATTTGAGATGAGTAAAGCAAAAGTAAGCTAATATTATTAAAGTGACTAGTGTTCCATTATTAAAGTTACCAGTGGTTTTAAGTTTATGTATATGGGGCAGCAGCCTCTAAAGTTACGTAACCAGGTGGAAGCCGTCTAGTGATGCCTATTTAACAGTCTGATGGCCTTGAGATAGAAGCTGTTTCTCAGTCCCAGCTTTGATGCACCGGTACTGACCTTGCCTTCTGGATGATAGCGGGGTGAACAGGTAGTGGCTCGGGTGGTTGTTGTCCTTGATTATCTTTTTGACCTTCCTGTGACATCGGGTTCTGGAGGGCAGGTAGACAGTGCCACCCTCTGGAGAGCAATGTGATTGCCGGCGGTGCAGTTTCCTTACCAGGCGGTGATACTGCCCGACAGGATACTCTCAATTGTACATCTGTAAAGGTTTGAGGGTTTTAGGTGCCAAGCCAAATTTCTTCAGCCTCCTGAGGTTGAAGAGGTGTTTTTGCGCCTTCTTCACAACACTGTCTGTGTCTAAATGCTCCCTCTCTCTCTCTTTGTTCTGTCTTTTAGAAGCCAGCGGACAGCAAGTCAAACGCCTATCTGACTGTGATTGATGTGTCTATACACCCTGTCTGTCATCTAGCTCTGTTGACAAGCATACACGCACGCAAGCATGCACGCACAAAAACACACACACACACATACATTCACATTCCTTCACACTCTTCACATACACTGCTGCTACTCTCTGTTTATTATCTATGCATAGTCACTTTACCCCTACCTACATATTACCACAGTTACCTTGACTAATCCGTACCCCTGCACATTGACTCGGTACTGGTACCAATTGTATGTACCATCATTATTGTTCGTAAGTAAGCATTTCACGTTAAGATCTACACCTGTTGAATTTGGCGCATGTGACAAATAAAATTTGATTTGAAACAACACACTAACACTGTAAATCAGCCCTAATGAGACAAGCTTTTAGAATCACAAACGTGTGTGTGTGTGTGTGTGTGTGTGTGTGTGTGTGTGCGTGCGTGCGTGCGTGCGTGCGTGCCTGCATGCGTGCGTGAGCGTGTGTGTGAGCGTGTGTGTGTGATAAGATCAAGCAGTCTTGCTGCATTATTGCAGAATGCTCTGCAATGGCGTCTCCGTTCTGCTATTATACCACTGGCAGGGCTGTGATATTGTAAGTGGAGGAGATATCTAATGGATTGTGTCTGCGTCCCAAATGGCACCCTATTCACTACTGCACTACTTTTGACCAGAGCTCTGCACTATTTAAGGAATAGTATGCCATTTGGGCTGCAGCCTGTGTGTGTTGTGATAACAGCAGAGGGACGGAAGGGATATTGAATAGTGTGATTAGAGTGTTATTACAGTATTACTGGCCCTTATTGTCCTATTGTACTGTCTAATGGCCCACAACAATGTCACACAATTCCATTAGTAACTATTTATCTATTTATTTGTCTTTATCACATAGTTTATTTTTAATCGGTCAGCAAAATAGAATAGACACAACCCATTAATGAATTGATCAATCAATCGGTCACATTTTACATTGCAACAACTGAAAACTGAGCTGGACTTAAGCCTCTCCAAAAAGCAAACCTAGGTCAACAGTAACAAGGAAAACCCACCTAGGTAGAGAGGCACCTAGAAGGAGAGAGAGGCCGACTTCAGAATGGGAGCATTAAAGTTAGGACACATTAAAGGTATCCTTTTAGATAAAACTATACTAAATACTTGTCACCAAATAATGTCACCAGATATTTGATTTAAGTACACTATTTTACAATGATAGTCTACAGTAGCCTCAGCAGCACTCTGTAGGGTAGCACCATGGTGTAGCCGGAGGACAGCTAGCTTCTGTCCTCTTCTGGGTACATTGACTTCAATACACAACCTAGGAGGATCATGGTTCTCACCCCCTTCCATAGACTTGCGCAGTAATTATGACAACTTCCAGCGGGGATCCTCCAACCTATCAGAGCTCTTGCAGCATGAACTGACGTGTTGCCCACCCAATCAAAGGATCAGAGAATGAATCTAGTACCAAAAGCATAAGCTACAGCTAGCTAGCACTGCAGTGCATAAAATGTGGTGAGTAGTTGATTCAAAGAGAGAGAAAGACAATTAAGAAGAAGCAAGCGAGCGAGCGAGAGAGAGAGGGCTAATTTTCATTAGTTATATTTCGTAGTATATATTTTTTCTCTTTCACTTTCACTTAGTATCAAATGCAGCTCACTAGTTTGGCCTACTCAAACACCCGGCTCAAACAGAGAGGGATGCTATGTTAGTTGATGCTATGATAGATGCTATGCTATGTTGATAAACATACCTGAATTTGTCCAATAGAAACTCTTGTTTGCAACTGTTGAACTAAGGATTAAAACCTTATATCAGCTAGCTGCAGGCAAGTGTATGCAATGCGGCATTGAATGTGTAACTGTCTCTCATCTTGATTACAAGAATGCACCGAAGTTGTGAACTTTCGTTCATAGGCTAGGTTGTAGCAGGGAGTATCATGTATCAACAACCTATCGATGTTACATTGAGCTGGGTGAATGGAATATGAATGACACTCATCCAATATGGTGTAATAGAAATAAGGCCATGTTCATCAAAAAAAGCATCATCCTCCCTCATCTTAAACAACAGCGTCTGCCACTCTAGGCCATCCGTCACTCCACATGCATATTTTCTCCTCTCTTCTCCTTTGGGTCATTCTTACCACAGTGGAAGGGGAACAAAAGAGTTCTCTCTCTCCCTCTCTCTCCCTCTTTTTATTTTTCTCTCTCTCTCTCTGTATTTGCTGTGTCAAACTGAGTGAATAGATTGTGTTTCACAAGGTAATAGGCATGCAATTGTGAATTGGGGAGAGCGAGGCAAGGACAGGAGGAGAGTTTAAAGCTCCCAAAAATGAAATGAATGAAAAATTGAAAACGTCTGACACTCAGACTCTCTATTGATTGGAATGAGACTTCACTCACTCACTCACTAACTCACTCACTCACGCACACATACACACACAAATGAGAGTAAAAAATTATATAATATGACCTTGGAATGTATCTGCGTACTACTGTCATTTTGTGTGCATATATCTTCAACTCTTCAACTCTTACAGTAAGTGTGTGTGTGTGTGTGTGTGTGTGTGTGTGTGTGTGTGTGTGTGTGTGTGTGTGTGTGTGTGTGTGTGTGTGTGTGTGTGTGTGTGTGTGTGTGTGTGTGTGTGTGTGTGTGTGTGTGTGTGTGTGTGTGTGTGTGTGTGTGTGTGTGTGTGTGTGTGTGTGTGTGTGTGTGTGTGTGTGTGTGTGTGTGTGTGTGTGTGTGTGTGTGTGTGTGTGTGTGTGTGTGTGTGTGCATTCATGTATGCGTGTGTGCGTGTTTGGGTGCATGTGTTCCTGTGTGCTTGTGTGTGTCTTGCCCCTGCAGTTTGACATGCAGCAGATGTCTCTTGATGAGCTGAAGCAGGTTCTGTTCCATGCGTTCCAAGACCACCTGACAATGAAGGATATCGAGAACATCATCATCAACGAAGAGGAGAGCCTCAATGAGACAGGGAACTGCCCCGAGTACGAGGGAGGTGAGGGGGGGGGGCAGAGAGGGCGAGAGCTGAGAGAGGGAGGAGAGAGAGAGAGTGAAAGAGGGGCAGAAATCTGAAATGAAACCTCAGGGAACTGCCAGACAGTCTGAAGTAGGAGAGAGTGGAGGGGAGTAAAATAGAGAGAGAGAGAGATTTCCCCTACCACATAGAAGAAGGATTTCAGAATATCCAGTTAGAGATACTACATTTTCAGTCTCTGGGCTCGGTGATCTCAACGCCAGGACTGAGGTGAGGTGGACTATCTAGAATCAGAAGGAAACACCTATCTATTTGGAAAGGCATCTCTCTACAATTGAACAAATCCCCATTCACAGAAAGAGTTATGATAGTATGGTTAACAAAAGTAGGAGAGATATTTCAGCTCTGCAACGGTCTCAGTATATACTGTATAGTGTTAATGGTAGTACAAGGGGTGACTCATTGGGCCGATTCACATACAGCTCTGTGCTAGGAAGACAGTGTGGTGGACTACTCCATAACCGATATTCCACCTCAACATAAGAATGCATTTACAGTCATGCCACAACTTGCCCTGTCGGATCACTTCCAGATCACATTTAACCTTAAAGAACTATGGAGTCAACCAAAATACCAAATCAGAAACCATATCTATTCAATCTCCCTCCCATTTACAAATGGAAAAAGACCAGTGACAGATCATTTGAGGCAACATTAAAAACGGTGAAATTGATCACTTTCTGAACCGCTTTCAGTACATCAAAATGAGTTGTAGTAAAGAAGACATTAATTTGGCAACGTGAATAAAATGAAATATTTGACAAACTTGCAACACAATTATGTCTTAAAAAGACTAATGTGCGGAAAGGGTACACACGGCGTCACTACTTCACAGGAGAGGCATTTGAATGTAAAAAAACAACAAAAAAAATTTTGATTGAAGAAATGCCTTTTTGAACATGTGAACTTTTATGTGCCGTAATTGCAAACGTGTATTTAATCTGTAAATATAAATCAAATGTGAACTCACGAATCTGTTTCGAAACAGAGAAATACAGAACCATAAACTACCCATGATTGTTTGATATAATGAGGGGCCGGGACAATCACGGGAAATCCATTCTGTCATGCAAGGCTTCTCTGTCAAATGTCACATTCTGCTCTCTGCTACCACGAATATTTGAAAGATCCTTTGGATTCACGAATGTTTTCATCATGGACAACATGCAAAGTGTAGCTACAGCTTTCAATAACAGTGTTGTCCTGAATACAGCTGCTGGTATCGACACAGCTCTGTCATCTGTGGCAAAAGCAGTCTCGACTGGTTGAAGCCGATTGGGAAGGATTATTTTGGGAGTGTTTCAGTCAGCTGTGAATCATCATAATCCATACACAGGTAAGAGTCTATAGTTAAAACGCTGAGATAGCTACATGTGTTTATACGTTTTGTCTCAACTATATCAAAATGTGGTTTCATTGCTGGCTATTGTTAGCTATATACAGTGCATTCGGAATGTATTCAGACCCCTTCCCTTTTTTCACATTTTGTTGACATACCCATATCCATAAAAAAATCCTCATCAATCTACACATAATACCCCATAATGACAAAGTGAAAACAGGTTTTTAATTTTTTTGTGCTCATTTAAAAATTAAACATAATATATACAATTTACATAAGCATTCAGACCCTTTTCTATGACTCTCAACATTGAGCTCAGGTGCATCCTGTTTCCATTGATCATCCCTGAGATGTTTCTACAATTTGATTGCAGTTCACCTGTAGTAAATGTATTTGATTGGACGTGATTTGGTAAGATACACACGTCTATATAATGTCCCAGAGTTGACAGTGCATGTCAGAGCAAAAACCAAGCCATGAGGTCGAAGAAATTGTCTGTAGAGCTCCGAGACACAGATCTGGAGAAGGGTACAAAAACATTTCTGCAGCATTGAAGGTCCCCAAGAACACAGTGGCGTCCATCATTCTTAAATGGAAGAAGTTTGGAACCACCAAGACTGGCCGCCCAGCCGAACTGAACAATCGGGGGAGAAGGGCCTTGGTCAGGGTGGTGACCAAGAACCCGATGGTCACTCTGACAGAGCTCCAGAGTTCCTCTGTGGAGATGAGAGCAGGACAACCATCAGCAGCACTCCACCAATTAGGCCTTTATGGTAGAGTGGCAAGACGGAGGCCACTACTCAGTAAAAGGCACATGACAGCCCGCTTGGAGTTTGCCAGAAAGCACCTAAAGGACTCTCAGATCAAGAGAAACAAGATTCTCTGGTCTGATGAAACCAAGATTGAACTCTTTAGCCTGAATGCCAAATGTAACGTCTGGAGGACACATGGCACCATCCCTATGGTGAAGCATTTTGGTATCAGCATCATGCTGTGGGTGATGTTTTTCAGCAGCAGGGACTGGGAGACTAGTCAAGGTCGAAGGAAAGATGAACAGAGCAAAGTACAGAGAGGACCTTGATGAAAACTTGCTCCAGAGTGCTCAGGACCTCAGACTGGGGTGAAGGTTAAACTTCCAACAGGACAGCGAACCTAAGCACACAGCCAAGACAACACAGGAGTGGCTTTGGGGGAACTCTCTGAATGTCCTTCATGGCAGCGACGCTCCCCATACCACCTGACAGAGCCTGAGAGGACCTACAGAGAAGAATGGGAGAAACTCCCTAAATACAGGTGTGCCAAGCTTGTGGTGTCATACTCAAGAAGACCCAAGGCTCTAATTGCTGCCAAAGGTGCTTCAACAAAGTACTACGTAAAGTCTCTGAATAATTATGTAAATGTGATATTTACGTATTTTCAACCATTTCTAAAAACCTGTTTTTGATTTGTCATTATGGGTTATTGTGTGTAGATTGATGAGGGAAAAAACGATTTAATCAATTTTAGAATAAGCCTGTAACATAAAAAATGTGGAAAAAGTCAAAGGGTCTGAATACTTTCTGAATGCACTGTAGCTAGCTAGCTAGCTAGACAGTTGCATACTGTGCTTAATGCTGATTGCTGATGTGCTAATCCATGCCATGGAAATAGCTACTGTATCGATTAGCAAGCTAATCAAACTCCATGTTACATGGAGCTCCCAAGTGGCACAGTGGTCTCAGGCACTGCATCTCAGTAGTGACACGCTGGTTCGAATCCAGACGAGTCCCATAGGGTGGCGCACAACTGGCACAACGTTGTATGGGTTTGGCTGGTGTAGGCCTTCATTGTAAATAAGAATTTGTTCTTAACTGACTTGCCTAGTTAAATCATTTTTTTAAAACGTGATTGGGACAAAGAAGTGATAGCTAGCCAAATAGCTAGATATTGGATTATAGATTTTGAGGTTGTTTTTTTGCATGTTCATCTACTGGATAGCTAGATGAATACCATTTACATGTAGCCAGCTGGTAATTATGATGCTAAATGTTTTCTAAATCTAGCTAGTTATCTTCAATCTTGTAGTTTTTGCATTACCATTGTTGGGCTGGAAGCAGGTTGAATGTATACAAGGTATTTTAGTACAGCTGTAGCAGTCAACAGGCAATAACAACCTATTCATAGCTTGCACCTCTGTCACTCGGTCAAGTCATGCCATTGTTGTGAATGTTCTCAAGCCCCCCTATATCGGCGGCACCATAGTGATGCCCTAAAATGGTGATAAGTCATTCTGGACGGAGGCCAACTACTGTTTCGTCTAAATTACACTATAGTGCCTGGAGATACGATGACATTTCTAAAGTAGTCAAACATTTAGTAGGAAACAACTTTGCCAGCATTATCGTCAAATTAACTTTAGAAAGATGGCAATGTTGTCATTTGTCAAAAATAGCTAGCAATTCTAACATTAGCTAGCTAAAATCTGGTGGCCTCCCATCAAAATGATGACAAAAGTTTCTTACTAATGATTTACCTCCTTTTGAATGTCATTGTATTTCCAAGCCACTGTAATGCACTTTTGATTAAATCTTCAACAGTGCTCATTGACGATGCATTGAGTAGAATGCTCAGTCGGAGATCAGTTCAAAACAAACATTCAAAACAATATTGTGACAAAACATGCAACCTATGAAAAGGATACTAATGAATTCATGTTTTAACATATTTTTCTGGAACTTGTCTTTCAGCATAAACCTGCTCTCTGCCAACAGTACAAGGAGATGATCGAGGGGGAACAAGCAATGCTTCAGGTATTTTGTCTTTGTACTTATTTCTTGAACTTGGGGGTCAATAAATGTTATTGCAAAAGTTTAATGTCTTGTCTATCTGTGTCTGCTTTCCTCCTTTACAGTTTGAATTGTCTGGAGCCTGGTGTTGTTGTGACCAAGAAGCTTCCACTCAGATGGAACCAGGTCAGCTGCTGTGCAATGTTGACTTCCTTCCAGAGATGTGAAAGCATCCCCGGGACTGGACACAACACGGCAAACATACATTTTTGAGAAGATCAGGACTTTTGCAGTGAGAAGGCCATGGATATTAAATGCCCTGCTCCAAAGGGCAGGACAGAAATATCCTCTCAGGCTAGATTCCTTTGTTCATATCATACATTGAAAGGATCTTATGATATAGGCCTATGTCTAGAAAGTCTTTTTCCCAATTGTAGGCTAATACCTTTAGCACTTGAAGTTAATAAAGTATTTTATTGTTGAAATATTTTTTGGTTTTTTTAAAAGAAAGACTTCACTGCTTCAGCTCATGGCCACATTCACATTTCAATATGAATACTTTAAGGCTTTAGAGGGTTTGAACGATGCTAAATGGTTGGAAACAAAGATTATACAACAATAGGCCATTTTATACTGTTAATGATTTGCCTAATGGTGGAACTTGGTGAGATAATGTTCAGAGAGTCTATTTAGGTCATTTGGTAAAAGTATTCCTTTTCTAAATATATGTTTCCCAAGTGTTTAGGTTCTAATTTTGAGTAAATAACTCACAGACACTTGCGAAGCTTAACCAAGTTGAATTCTTCTATAAATTACCCTCTCTTCCTCAGTGATATTGTTAGTTTCCAAGATCTCCACCTGTCTCCAATTATCAATGCCTGCCGCATGTAATCACTTCCCTGCACTCAACACATGCCAAGCTTAGTTACACATGCAACAGTATAACTTTAGACCTAGCCGTTTCACATCCGTTACACACACACTATATGCCTTCCTCCTATAACCCTTCACTTCTGGTGTAGACCCTCAACCTTATCACTCCATCAGTGACATGATTAAGTATATTTTCATATTTTCAACCCAACATTCAAAAGGCACTCGCACATCTGAGCAATCTCTTTGCATGGTCATTATGGCCAAACAGTTATATTTTTTTCATTAGACCAGAGGACATTTCTCCAAAAAGTACGATCTTCGTGCCCATGTGCAGTTGCAAAACGTAGTCTGGCTTTTATTTATGGCGGTTTTGGAGCAGTGGCTTCTTCCTTGCTGAGCAGCCTTTCAGGTTATGTCGATATATGACTTGTTTTACTATGGATATAGATACTTTTGTACCTGTTTCCTCCAGCATCTTCTCACCACAGTACGTTCATCTCTAGGAGACACAACTTGTCTCCTTCCTGAGTGGTATGATGGCTGTGTGGTCCCATGGTGTTTATACTTGCAAATTATTGTTTGTACAGATGAACGTGGTACCTTCAGGCATTTGGAAATTGCTCCCAAGGATGAACCAGACTTGTGGAGGTCTACAAAAAAATTCTGAGGTCTTGGCTGATTTCTTTTGATTTTCCCATGATTTCAAGCAAAGAGGCACTGAGTTTAAAGGATGATGCTGGAGTCTGTGTGGGGTGGCAGTCACCATATTGAATTTGTATCTGCCTATATTTTGCAAAATGTTTGATTCCTAAAACCCTGCCCCTAGACCATCAATGATATGCCATTTTTCTGAGTCTAGGTATTATCCAATGGTAGGCCTTGAAATACATCCACAGGTACACCTCCAATTGACTCAAATTATGTAAATTATCCTATCAGAAACTTCTAAAGCCATGACATAATTTTCTGGAATTTTCCAAGCTGTTTAAAGCCACAGTCAACATAGTGAATGAAAACTTCTGACCCACTGGAATTGTGATACAGTGAATTATAAGTGAAATAATCTGTCTGTAAACAATTGTTGGAAAATGACTTGTGTCAAGCACAAAGTAGATGTCCTAACCGACTTGCCAAAACTATAGTTTGTTAACAAGAAATTTGTGGAGTGGTTGAAAAACGAGTTTTAATGACTCCAACCTAAGTGTATGTAAACTTCCGACTTCAACTGTACATTGTTTAGATTTTCTACCACCAAGTTTACAACTTCACTATTACAGTGGAACGTTTTGTCCAGAAGGTTGTCTAAAAGGGATTGAATTTGTTGTTGCCTGATTGTTTTTTAGTAGGTTTCCACACTACATTCCTTCCATCTGTAACATTTCTTAAGACTAAGACTCAGTACCTTCGTCTTTGATGCCTCATGATTGACTATTGCTCTGTTCAAGTAGACTGATTTTGCTGTGATTTGATAGGGGTGTGTCACGCCCGGACCATGGAGAGCCCTCGGGGTTCTCTATGGTGTTTTAGGTCAGGGCGTGACTCGGGGGTGTTCTAGTCATTATATTTCTACGTTGGTGTTTTAGTATGTTTCCCAATTAGAGGCAGCTGTTTATCGTTGTCTCTAATTGGGGATCATACTTAAGTTGTCCTTTGTTCCCACCTGTTTTGTGGGATATTGTTTGTGTTAGTGTTTTGAGCAATATGGCTGGTGTTTATTGTTTTTTTGTCGTTTCACAGTGTAATAAAGTATGTGGAACTCAACTCATGCTGCGCCTTGGTCCGTTTCTATCGATGATCGTGACAGGGTGTCAGTGGGCTGACTGTGAATGCTCTGAGAGACTCTGGGTAGAGATCAGTGATAAAGTAGTATACAATACTACTGCCAAGAGATGAGCTATAGGCCTACCATTGTTACATATCCAGTGTGCGACAGAGCTGCAGGAGTTGTGACCTGTTTTTGTTGGTTATGTCCCCATAGTTGTGCCTAGGGGGCATATGGGGGAGGGAATTCTGTCCCCTCCAGGCAGTTGTTTGTCCCCCATTGACTATGTACATTTATCAGACAGTGTGCGACCCCTCCAGGATGGAGCTGTCTTCAGGTAGCACACAGGGACTTTTTTTCTCTGTTACAATCACTTACTTTTGAATTTCTAGCCAAATGTAAAATGTTCCTGTTTTGATTAATTTTTGTTAGGTTATGTTGCACATAGTTTTGTGCTCTCTGTAACCTAGAGGGCAACCAGTGGGTCCATCTCATATGTTTCTTGTAGGATGACAATGGATTTCTTTGATGAATTCTGTTAGGCCCTCCAGGCCAGAATGAGTTGCTTTTGTCCATAAAGTGTCCAATGTGTGCTGAGCCTCAGGGTGTCAAGGTCTTGTCTTGGGCTAGTGTAAGGTTGGGGGTTGAGCAGGTTGTAGGTGAGGCTTGTTTTTGTGCGGGTGTGGGGTGGGCAGGTGTGGCATAGGTCTGATCTGATGGGGCCTAAATAGAGTGTGGGCGTTGTTGACCTGGGGGGGGTGTTGATTGGTTGGGGTGGGGGTGTGGATGTGGCTGGTGGTGTTGTGGTCTGAATATAGGTCAGACCACAACGGGGGGGGTGTCTCACTGGTGTGGGTGGGGTGTCTAGTAATCAGTTCCTGGTTAAGTTAAATGGGGAAGGTAATGTGGAGACATATTTGTGCACCTTCAAGAGGACGGCATAGGGGGAAGGATGGCCCAAGCCCAGGTGGGCGAGCCTGTTGGCACGCTACCTCTCCGGGAAGGCCTACTTTGACTTGAATGCCAACCAGGCCGTGAATTATGAGGGACTCGAACATGAAATCCTGAGCCGTTATGGGTTCAGCCTCACATGACATGTACAACTGGTCCACAACTGGGCCTTTGACTCCACCCTATCAGATGAGTGACCTGGTGCGCCTGACCAGGGGCTGGCTACTGACTGATGTACCGTCCCTCCGGATGATTGACAAGGTTGTCCTGGATCGCTACCTTTAGGCCCTGCCATACGAGATGAAGAAGATGGTGAGCATGCAGAACCCCCAGAGCCTGGAGGAATTGCTGACCGCTGTGCAAACTCACCAGAACACCGAGGACCTGCTGAGAGGGGCCCGGGCGGAGAGAGTGGACCTGGTGATTAGAAGAACTGCACAGAGAGAGGCGAGGGGCTGAAGGGGGCCCAGACGGAACCAGCCAAGGCCGTGAAGCGGGAGGGTGACCCAAAACGATGACGTCGGCCACTGCTGGCCCTAGATCAGAGGCGCTGCTCTGAGTACGGTGAGCCCGGACAAATGGCATGGAGCTGTCCCGGCTGGGAGGAGACCATGCCATCCACATACCCCAGCTCTGGGATAACCCAGATGGTGAATTATGTCACCTCCTGTTGGGCGCACACCGAGACGGCGCCTCAGATGGTTCCTGTATGAATCGATGGCATATGCACCAGCGCTCTGCTGGACTCCGGCAGCATGGTGACCCTGGCCCACCCACAGTGGCTCACACAAAAAGGGAAAGATGAACCGGGGGACAAGGAGGTGACAGTGTCCTGTGTACATGGGGACACAAAGAGGTACCCAACTGTGCCGGTGAGGATAACCACCCCAGATGCAAGTGGGGGCTGTTCTTAACCTTCCCGTGTCCAATCTCCTCGGTCGAGATTGCCCTCTCTTCCAGGCACTGTGGAGGAGGGACCTGGGGAGGCACGCATGCGAGGTAGGAAGGAGAGGAAAAGGACGGTGGCCTGTGCAACCCACCCCCCGCCGCGAGAGGTGTCCACTGGGACCGAGTCGGACCCGGAGGAGGGAGAAGACCCCTCTCCGGAAAGCGAGCCACCAGGCTCCCCTTCATGGAGGTGGAGGCACCAGATGGACCTCCCAACATGCGAATCCTCACGGGTCAGTTCGGGATGGCCCAGTTAGAAGACCCCAATCTCCAGAACGTGAGGAGCCAGGTGATTGCGGTGGATGGCGTGCTGTTACTTGGGGTAAGTGAGTGGTGCTACCCCCACTTCGCCATCAAGAATAATTTATTGTATCAGGTAGTAAAGCACAATGGGGAGACAAAGTACTTGTTACTCATACCCAGCCAGTATGTTAGGACTGTCTTGCAGCTTGCCCACACCCACCTGCTTGGGGCACACCTGGGGATGAAGAAAACCAGGGAGCGGATCGGTAACTGATTCCACTGTCCCGTAGTCAAGCGTGCCATGGTGGACTACTGCCGTAGTTGCCCGGAGTGCCAGATCACAGCAGGGTACATTTTAGAAACCCTTTGGTTCCCTTGCCAGTGATAGGTGTGCCATTTGAGCAGGTGGTGATGGATCTGGTGGGGCCATTGGTGACGACTGCGAGGGGACACCAATACGTCCTGGTAATCATGGATTACGCCACCAGGTATCCTGATGCAATCCCGTTACACATGGCGACAGTGAAAGGTATCGCACGGGAGCTCTTCCATTAATTCAGCCGGGTGGGTATCCCACGGGAAATCCTGATGGACCAGGGCACCGCATTCATGTCTCATGTGATGAAAGATGTCTGCAATCTACTACAAATCAAACAGGTGAGGACTAGTGTGTACCATCCACAAACGGACGAGCTAGTTGAACGCTTCAATAAGACCCTAAAGCAGATGCTGAAGAAGGACATCGAGAGAGACATGAGGAACTGGGACCAGCTGCTAGCCCACCTGATGTTCTCAGTGCGCGATCAACCCCAAGCGCCCACTGGGTTCTCCCCCTTTGAGCTCCTGTATGGCCGTCGGCCCCGCAAACTGCTGGATCCAGCCAAGGAGGTCTGGGAGGAGCAGCCTCCCTTCCTCCCCCATCACAGCGTAGTAGAACATGAGGAGGAGATGAGGGAGAGGATGACGGCGATTTTGCCAGTGGTGAGAGAGTACATGACTCAGGCGCAACACGCCCAGGAGCGTTTCTACAACCGGGGGACCCAATCACGATAGTTCCACCCAGGTGAGAAGGTCTTGGTGTTGGTCCCTACAACGGAGAGTAAATTCCTGACTACGTGGCATGGGCCCTACGACATCGTAGAGAGGGTAAGCGATGTCAATTACAAGGTCCATGTGAACTTGCTGAAGAAATGGCACACACGAGAGGCGCTGTGCGCAACGTGGACCCGGCCACAGCAGAGCCCGCCCCCTGTCGAAGTTGCAATGGGGGAAGACCACAGCCCGACCCAATGACAAGAGCTCAGAGTTGAACCAGCAGAATACGGCCGTGTTCTCAGAGGTGCCGGGGCACACGGATCTCGTGGAACATCATATCCACACGTCCGGGAGAAAGTGTGTAAAAGGCCATACCGGATACCAGAAGCCCGGAGGGTGGTGGTCCAGTGGGAGGTGATGACAATGCTAGAGATGGGGGTACTGGAGGAGTCCCACAGTGAGTGGTCTTGCCCTATAGTGCTGGTGCCGAAACCTGACAAAACCGTCCGCTTCTGCAATGACTTTCGGGGCCTGAACGAGGTCAGTAAGTCCGACGCCTAGCCCCATTCCCCGGGTGGATGAACTGATCGACTGCTTGGGGATGGCGAGATGTCAGCACCTTGGACCTGACAAAGTGGTACTGGCAGGTGCCGCTGGCAGCGGCCTCCTGGGAGAAGATGGCCTTCTCCACCCCAGGGGGGCTATACCACTACCGGGTTCTTCCTTTCGGGCTCCACGGGGCAACAGCGAGCTTTCAACAACTCATAGACCGTGTCCAGCGGGTGATAACACGGCTGCTTACTTGAATGACATTATTGTGCACAGTGACAGTTGGGAGTCCCATCTCTGTAGGTTACAGCCAGTGCACTAAGGGATCCTGGTCTGACCGCAAACCCCCACAAGTCCAAGCTGGGTTACACCAAGGTGGAGTACCTGATCGGGTACTCCACCAGGTTGAGTATCAAATCGGGCGGGGAAATGTGAAGCCCCAAGAGAAAAAACCTCTGCGATAATAGGGAATGGCCGGTCCCCCGAACCAGGAGCCATGTCTACCCCGGGGAGCGGTAATAGATGGGAGGTACGTGCTGTGACATTGGCTCCCTCTGCTGGAAGTATACGAACTGAGCACCCCGACACGGATGGTAATTAGAGGAAAGTGCCAACCAGCCATGGAGGCCACATAAAAGGAGCACTGTGGCACACCACGGGAGAGGACCGGGAGAGACCGACACAGAGCCAAAGCTGAGAAGAAGGACCAAGCCAAACCTTTGTGATTATCTTTTATGTTTATTTTATGGCCTACTAAAGTTGTGTTTGCTGACTTAAACCTCCCGGTCTCTGTATTAATCTCTGCATGCTCAACCTAACACCCCACGGTTTACCACACCTTCCAGGTAATTCTTTCCAAAGTCAGGTTGTAGGTTTGTAGTTTTGATTTTGAGTGAAGGTTATGTTGTGGAGGGTGATATTCTTTATATGTCCTTGCCAAAAAAATCTAAGTTTATCTAACTCTAAATCTATCTTTTTTTTAAGAACATGCTGAAAAATGCAGGAGCACCAATAAATTGTCCAGTACACTTATTGTATGCTGTTTGAATGTACATTCCCTTATGTCTATGCTTCTAAGGTGACTAAGAGGCTTTACTAATTCTTGTGACGAAGTGTATCAGTGAACTGTATTCTGTGATTAGTTACAAAACCATAGAAATGCAATTGTGTATTGCTGCTTTCTGTAAGATATCCAACTGTCACCTTTGTTAACCATGAGAGCATTTTGCAGTGAAAATGGGTTAAGGCATACTATTTAGGCTCGGAAGGACGTGGTCCATTGTTTACCTTGTCATCAATGACATGGTGCCCATTGTTACTTGGCAACGACCACAAGGGCATTTCAAATCAGCTATCAGTCAAGGTGAGCTCATGAATATAAGCTCCCAGCACACTCAGCCTGTTCTTTCAGGCTCCATGATAGTTAGAGATGATAAAAGGTACAATTTCTTAAATTATTCTAAATATTATGGGTGATTTTTTTTGGTCATTCAAATGTTAGGGAGGGAGGGGGCAGGTAGGAGAGAGGATAGGAAGGATTGAGTGAGAGAGCAGGAGGGGAGGTCGGTTTGAGGGAGAGCGCAGGATGGGTAGGAAGATGGTAACCTCTGGTTAAGCTTCCAATTCTAGTTGTTTCTTCTCTCCCTCCCTTATCCTCTTGACTCTTTCCATGTTTCTCACATCCTCTTATCTCCTCTATTGCGCTTCCCTTTAAAATCTCCTCTCAGACCCTCCCCATCTGCTCTCTTGCTCTCACTGACTGCAATCTCTTCATCTCTCTCTCTATCCTTTCCCTTGCTCAAACTGTCTGTCCTCCATTCTCTCATTAACTCCTTATTTCCTCTTCTCTCTCTCAAATTCAATATGCTTTAATGGCATGAATAACAAGGTCAATGTTGCCAAAGCAAAGTGATACACACAATTCTGGGGAAAAAAGTGACAACAATAAAACAGTAGCTATAATACAAAAAAATATATATCAAATAAAACAAATACATATCTTACACAAAATATATATTATATATATGTTAACATTCATAATATAATTCCTGAAACAATAAATGATTGGTGGAATTCATATTGTTTATATAGCTACTATTGTTATAATACATAATAAATAGTACATTTTATGTCTCCTCCCTTAACTTGTGGCAAGCTGTGAGAAATTGTGCATCCATGGGTTGTGTTTTTTATTACCAATTTTAACACATTTATTTTCATTGTACATTGATTTAATAACCTTGTAGGTTCTTCCTCCAATTCCACTTTGGATGAGTTTGAGAGAGTCCTTTACGCCAGATGGAATCGAAAGGATTTTTGAAGTCAATAAAGCAGGCAAATATAAGGGTGTGGAGAGTGTAGATGTGATCAAAGGTTCTTTGTTTTGGTAGGAAGACAATTTGACAAGGACTTAAAACACTGTTTTTGTTTTAAGGAAGGTCTGTATCCTCCTATTAATTATGCTATAGAAAACCATCCCTAGATTGCTGGTCACTCACAACCCCCTGTTAATTATTGTGATCGAATTTGTCTCTACTTTTGAATATGGGTGTTATTATGCCTTTATTTCATATTTCTGGAAAGTATCCTACATTCAGCACTAGGTTGGAGCGTATGGCTTCCTGCAGCTTAGGGCTGCTTTTATTTAGCATATCATTGCAGATACTGTCTGTTTCAGCTCAGTTATAGTGATTGGTATATCCAATGGATTTTGTTGGTCTGTAATTGTTGTTTCTAAATTTTGTCATTTATAAACTAATTTGTCTCAGTTAATTTCTGGTGTTCTGGATTTTCATACACTTTTTCTAAGTAGTTTTTCCAGGTGTTGCCATTTTGCATGGGACTGTTCTTCTTGTTATGTGAGGCATTACGTTTTCCCCATAGTTCCCAAAATGAGTTTTGGTTTATTGCCTCTTCAATTTCTTCAAGCTTTTTATATTATTTTTGGGCCAGGTGATATATTACATTTGTCCATCAAGAGGGGTATCCCAGAAAGCTGGATTAGTGACAGAACTTGTGCAAACTCAGACTTTCTGGCTCCAGAAAGAGAGCTTGAAAGAGCCTGAATGCTCTGAAGCAAACCTGCTACCTTCTAGTTTAACTTGATCTTAGCCTGTCCTGGTGAATAAAAACAGGACTTCTCTGCCAATCAGATTCTTATTTGTTACTATGGCCTGTCCCTTCTCTGAAAATCCACTTAACATCGGAGCCTGCATTGTTCACCATGCTTTACAAAGGGAACAATTTATTGGACCTTGAACACATCCTTTAGATAATTCAGAATAATATATTTTTTTAAAATTTCACTCTTACAGTGCCTTCGGAAAGTATTCAGACCCCTTGACTTTTTCCACATTTTGTTACGTTACAGCCTCATTCTAAAATTGATTTTTTTTAAATAATAATACATCTCATCCATCTACACACAATATGATGATATGATGACAAAGCAAAAACATATTCTATTTTTGCAAAACCGCAACGGAAATATAACATTTGCATAAGCATTCAAACACTATATTTAGGATTACAGCCTTGAGTCTTCTTGGGTATGACGCTACAAGCTTGGCACACCTGTATTTGGGGAGTTTCTCCCATTATTTTCTGCAGATCCTCTCAAGCTTTGTCAGGTTGGATGGGGAGTGTCGGTTCACAGCTATTTTAAGGTCTCTCCAGAGAAGTTCTATCGGGTTCAAGTCCGGGCTCTGCCGGGCCTCTCAAGGACATTCAGAAACTTCTCCCCAAGCCACTCCTGTGTTGTCTAGGCTGTGTGCTTAGGGTCCTTGTCCTGTTGGAATGTGAACCTTTGCAACGGTCTGAGGTCCTGAGCACTCTGGAGCAGGTTTTCATCAAGGATCTCTCTGTACTTTGCTCTGTTAATCTTTTTCTCGATCCTGACTAGTCTCCCAGTTACTGCCGCTGAAAAATGATGCTGCCACCACCATGCTTCACCGTGACACTTGGCATTCAGGCCAAAGAGTTCAATCTTGGTTTCATCAAACCAGATAATCTTATTTCTCATGGTCTGAGAGTCCTTTATGTGCCTTTTGTCAAACTCCAAGCAGGCTGTCATGTGCCTTTTAATGAGGAGTGGCTTCTGTCTGGCCACTCTACCATAAAAGCCTTATTGGTGGAGTGCTGCAGATGGTTGTCCTTCTGGAAGGTTCTCCCATCTCCACAGAGGAACTCTGGAGCTCTGTCAGAGTGACCATTGAGTTCTTGGTCACCTCCCTGTCCAAGGCCCTTCTTTCATTTAAGAATGAGGGAGGGAACCTTCTTAGGGACCTTCAATGCTGCATAATCTTTTTGGTACCCTTCCCCATATCTGTGCCTCGACACAATCCTGTGTCTGAGCTTTACAGACAATTCCTTTAACCCCAATGCTTGGACCAAAAATAAACAGGTGTGTGCCTTTCCAAATCATGTCCAATCAATTGAATTTACCGCAGTTGTAGAAACATCTCAAGGATGATCAATGGAAACAAAATGCACCTAAGCTCAGTTTTGAGTCTCAAAGTAAAGGGTCTGAATACTTATGTAAATAAGGCATTTATGTTTTTAAATTAGCTAAAAAATCTAAATGCCTGTTTTCGCATTGTCAATATTGGGGTATTGTGTAAAATAATTTAATCCGTTTCAGAATAAGGCTGTAACGTAACATGTGAAAAGGGGGAAGGTGTCTGAATAGTTTCCGAATGCACTGTATGTCCTGAATACATTTACATTGAAAAATGTTGTCATTTAGCAGATGCTCTTATCCAGAGCAACTTGCAGTTAGTGCATTCTTCTTACAAACTTTTTAGTGTTAGGGCAACTTCCGGTGAAACTGGAGGGCGCGCAATTCAAATACATAATCATAACAATTATGGATATTAAACATTTAGGTAGAAACAAGTGTCTTATATCAGTTGAAAGCTTAAATTATTGTTAATCTAACTGCACTGTCCGATATACAGTAGCCATTACAGCAAAATCATGCCATGCGATTGTTTGAGGACGTCGCCCAACATAAAAATATTTTTCCATCGGCACAAGTTTCATAAATTCACAAATAGCGATTAAAGATTCACTTACTTTTTGAAAATTATCCTCTGATTTGTCATCCAATGGGTCCCAGCTATAACATGTAGTGTTGTTTTGTTAGATAAAATCCTTCTTTATATCCCAAAAAGTCAGTTTAGTTGGTGTCATCTTTTTGAGTAATCAGCATGCAGAGAAAGGAATCCAAAAATCTACCGCTAAACTTTAAAACAAGTCAAAATAAATTTCTATTGACTCCTCGGATAGCCTAAAATGTAATCAAACTATAATATTTCATACGGAAAGAAGTATGTTCAATAGAAAAGCGATATTAGCAGGTGCATCTTGTCTTCATCGTGCGCCCAAAAACAAATTTCCAAGACTTTGTTCTTGTACTAAAACTGTTCTTTCTCATTAGTTTTGGAAGAAACAAGTCTGAAACCTTGAACACAGAGTGCTGACACCCTGAGGAAGCCATGGGAATTGCATGCTGGGAGATAGATTTCATTATTTCTGTCACGCCCTGGTCTAAGTATTTTGTGTTTTCTTCATTTATTTGGTCAGGCCTGGGTGTGGCATGGGTTTTTGTATGTGGTGTGTTTTTGTAATGGTTTTTTTTCACATGTATTGGGATGATAGCTTAGTGGGGTGTTCTGGGTGTATCTATGGCTGTCTGAAGTGGTTCTCAATCAGAGGCAGGTGTTTATCGTTGTCTCTGATTGGGAACCATATTTAGGCAGCCATATTCTTTGAGTGTTTCGTGGGTGATTGTCCTTATTGTCCTTTTGTCCCTGTTCTGTGTTAGTTTACACAAGTATAGGCTGTTTCGGTTTTCGTTACGTTTGTTGTTTTTGTAATTGATTCGTGTTTACTTTTGTTTATTAAACATGGATCGCAATCTACACGCCGCATTTTGGTCCGACTCTCATTCGCCTATAGAAAACCGTAACAATTTCCCTGGCTCTCACAAAAAAGCTAATTCTGGTTGGTTTTTCTTTGGATTTTCCCCAACAATATCTATTGTGTTATAGTCCCCTACATTATTTTAACATTTCCACAAACGTCAAAGTGTTTTCTTTCCAATGGTACCAATTATATGCATATCCTGGCTTCAAGGCCTGAGCAACAGGCAGTTTACTTTAGGCACGTCAGTCAGGGGGAAATTGAGAAAAAAAGGACACTAGCCCAAAACAAGTTTTAAGATAGCTAGATGGGACAACCACATATTACAGGAATAGAAAGTACATTTTTCCTCAATAAAGTAGTTGTCAGTAGAGTCAGAGCTGGGGGGGAGAAGTTCTGGTTCAGGTTTTGTGTTGTATATTGTTTGGGGGTGTGAGGTTGGTCATGGTGAGGAAGATAATTATTTAAGACACTGTTTGAAGAGGTAGAAAGCGTTATGTTTGGGGAGAATCCAACAAAATACATTACTGAGTACCACTCTTTATATTTTCAAGCATGGTGGTGGCTGCATCATCTTATGGGTATGCATGTAATCGGGAAGGACTATAAGTGTTTTAGGATAAAATAATTAACTGTATAGAGCTAAGTACAGGCAATATCCTAGAGGACAATCAGGTTCAGTCTATCACCAGACACTGGGTGATAGATTCAATTCACCATTCAGCAGGACAATAACCTAAAACACAAAGCCAAATCTAGACTGGAGTTGCTTATGAAAATGGCAGTCTAGCAATGATCAACAACCAACTTGACAGAGGTTGAAGAATTTTTAGAAGAATAATGTGCAAATATTGTACAATCCAGGTGTGCAAAGCTCTTAGCCAGAATGACTCACAGCTGTAATCGCTGCCAAATTTATTTTCACGCGTATTGACTCAGGGGTGTGAATACTTATGTCAATGAGATAAAAACATTTTTTCACTTTGTCATCATGGGGTATTTTGAGAAACAAATGTTTTTAAGCCATTTTGAATTCAGGTTGTAACACAACAAATGTGAAATAAGTCAAGGGCTATGAATACTTTCTGAAGGCAGTGTACATATCAGTGGAGGCTGCTGAGGGGAGGACAGCTCATAATAATGGCTGGAACAGTGCGAATGGAATGGCATCAAACACATAGGATGTATTTGATACCATTCCACCTATTCCACTGCAGCCATTACCACGAGCCCATCCTTCCCAATTAAGGTGCTACCAACCTCCTGTGGTACATATAGGTAGGGCTAAAGTGACTAGGCAACAGGATAGATAAGAGAGAAACAGCATTGTATGTGGTGAGTGTGAAAGTGTATGAGTGTGCGTATGTAGTGTGTGTGTATGTGTTTGTGTGTTGGGGTGTCATAAGTATGTGTGGGCAGATTTCAGTGTGTGCATAGAGTCAGTGAAGGAGAGTAAGTGCAACAAAAAGTAGATGTGTGTGTTGGGATGTCAGTGTAAGTATGTATGAGTGTGTGTGTGTGAGTCCAGTGTGAATGCATAGAGTCAGTGCAAGATAATTAGTGCAAAAAAGTGTCAATGCAGGTAGTGAGGGTAGCCATTTGATTAGATTTATAGCTGTCTTGTTTAGCAGTCATATGGCTTGGGGGCTGAAAAGTCGTAGTCAATAAATCAATAATATAATAATACTTTTAGCAAAAAAAAATATATTTTCAATTTACAATCTGTAGGAACAATGAGAATAGAAAGGATCAAATTGTATTGGTCACACACACGTGGTTAGCAAATGTTATTGTGAGTGTAGCGAAATGCTTGTGCTTCTAGTTCCGACAGTGCAGCAACATCTAACAAGTAATCTAACAAGTCCACAACAACTACCTAATAAGGCACTATCTAAGTAAAGGAATGGAATAACAATACATACATATAAATATATGGATGAGCAATGACCGAGGGGCATAGGCAAGATGCAATAGATGGTACAAAATACAATATATACATATGAGATGAGTAATGAAAGATATGTAAACATTGTTAAAGTGACTAGTGATCCATTTATTAAAGAGACCAATGATTTCAAGTCCGTATGTAGGCAGTAGCCTCACTGTGTTAGTGATGGTTGTTTAACAGTCTGATGACCTTGAAATATAAGCTATTTTTCCGTCTCTCGGTCCCAGCTTTGATGCACCTGTTCTGACATCGCCTTCTGGATGGTAGCGAGGTGAACAGGCAGTGCCTCGGGAGATTTTTGTCCTTGATTAACTTTTTGGTCTTCCTGTGACATCAGGTGCTGTAGGTGTCCTGGAGGGCAGGTAGTTTTCCCCCAGTGATGCGTTGTGCAGACAGTACCACCCTCTGGAGAGCCCTACGGTTATGGGCGGTGCAGTTGCCGTACCAGGCGGTGATGCAGCCTGACAGGAAGAGTTTGTGAGGGTTTTAGGTGACAAGCCAAAATTCTTCAGCCTCCAGAGGTTGAAGACGTGCTGTTGCGCCTTCTTCACCACACTGTCTGTGTGGGTGGACCATTTCAGTTTGTCCGTGATGTGTACGCCAAGGAACTTAAAACTTTCCACCTTCTCCACTACTGTCCCGTCGATATGGATAAGGGGGTTACCTGAAGTCCACGATCATCTCCTTTGTTTTGTTAACATTGAGTGAGAGGTTGTTTTCCTGACACCACACTCCGAGTGCCCTCACCTCCTCCCTATATGCTGTCTCGTCGTTGTTTGTAATCAAGCCAACTACTGTTGTGTCGTCTGCAAACTTGAGGATTGAGTTGGAGGCGTGCATGGCCACACAGTCATGGGTGAACAAGGAGTACAGGAGGGGGCTGAGCACGCACCATTGTGGGGCCCCAGTGTTGAGGATCAGCGAAGTGGAGATGTTGTTTCCTACCTTCACCACCTGGGGGCGGCCAGTCAGGATGTCCACGACCCAATTGCAAATGGCGGGGTTGAGACCCAGGGCCTCAAGCTTAATGATGCACTTGGAAGGTACTGTGGTGTTGAACGATGAACTGTAACCAATGAACAGAATTCTTACATAGCTATTCCTCTTGTCCAGGTGGGATAAGGCAGTGTGCAGTGTTATAGCAATTGCATCGTCTGTGGACCTATTGGGGTGGTACGCAAACTGAGGCGGCAGGGTAGCCTAGTGGTTAGAGCGTTGAACTAGTAACCGAAAGGTTGCAAGTTCGAATCCCCGAGCTGACAAGGTACAAATCTGTCGTTCTGCCCCTGAACAGGCAGTTAACCCACTGTTCCTAGGCCGTCATTGAAAATAAGAATTTGTTCTTAACTGACTTGCCTAGTAAAATAAAGGTTAAAAAAAATGGGTGGAGGTGATATGATCAGAACTTTTGTGAAACATCACAGCGAGGTTGAAAAATATATGGCAAATAGAAATCCAATATGTATGGTGTTAAGTGTCTCCCCCTTTGGAGATACTCCAGACCCAAACTGCTACAGACCTATATCTATCCTACCCTGCCTTTCTAAGGTCTTTGAAAGCCAAGTTAACAAACAGATTACCGACCATTTCGAATCCCACCGTACCTTCTCCGCTATACAATCTGGTTTCAGAGCTGGTCATGAGTGCACCTCAGCCACGCTCAAGGTCCTAAACGATATCAAAACCGCCATCGATAAAAGACAATACTGTGCAGCCATATTCATCGACCTGGCCAAGGCTGTCGACTCTGTCAATCACCACATTCTTATTGGCAGACTCAATAGCCTTGGTTTCTCAAATTATTGCCTTGCCTGGTTCACCGACTACTTCTCAGATAGAGTTCAGTGTGTCAAATCGGAGGGCCTGTTGTATACTCACCTGCCTCCAGGTCATCTAAACTACTTCTCAGATAGAGTTCAGTGTGTCAAATCGGAGGGCCTGTTGTCCGGACATCTAGCAGTCTCTATGGGGTATCTCTACTTGCACATTCATCTTCTGCACCTCTACCATTCCAGTGTTTAATTGCTATATTGTAATTACTTCGCCACCATGGCCTATTTATTGCCTTAACTCTCTTATCTTACCTCATTTGCACTCACTGTATATAGACGTTTTATTTGATTTTTTTCTACTGTATGTTTTGTTTATTCCATGTGTAACTCTGCGTTGGTGTATGTGTCAAACTGCTATTCTTTATCTTGGCCAGGTCACAGTTGCAAATGAGAACTTGTTCTCAACTAGCCTACCTGGTTTAATAAAGGTGAAATAAAAAACAAAAATAAAGAGATAGATGGGAGGGGTTGAATGGAGCTGAAGGTTGGGACTAATAACAAGATAAGTAATGTAAAACATACTGTGCCTGTAAAACGTATATAGGTTAAGAACTTTTTTGAAAGAGCACAGTTTGAAATATATGGCAAATAGATATCAAACCAGATGGACATCATAAATATTTTACCTTCATTTAACTAGGCAAGTCAGTTAAGAACAAATTCTTATTTTCAATGACGGCCTAGGAACAGTGGGTTTCAGGAGTAAGTTCTTTGTTTCTGGCAATTTTGAGCATGTAATCGAACCCACAAATACAGATACTCCAGATACTCAACTAGTCTAAAGATAGCCAGTTGTATTGCTTCTTTAATCTGGACAACAGTTTTCAGCTGTGCTAACAATTGCAAAAGGAAATATGCCTTCTATTGGCTTTTTCTTTGCAACTCTGCCTAGAAGGCCAGCATCCCGGAGTCGCCTCTTTACTATTGACGTTGAGAACATATCCTGTAGCTTAGCATCTGTCTGTCCTGTAGCTTAGCATCCACTTCATCGGACCATTACTGTATTGAGTGTGTCACTGGCACTTCCTGTTTAAGTTTTTGCTTCTAATCAGGAGGATAGAGTTATGGTCTGATTTGCCAAAGGGAGGGTGAGGGAGGGCCTTGTATAAGTTTCTATGTGGGGAGTAAAGGTGATCTAGAGTTTTGTCACCTCTAGTTGCACAGGTGTTAAAATTGAGGTAAAACGGATTTCCATTTCCCTGCATTAAAATCACCAGCCACGAGAAATAACGCCTCTGGATGTACATTTCCTTGTTTGCTTATAGCCCTATACAGCTCGTTGAGTGTGGTCTTTGTACCAGCATCAGATTGTGGTGGTAAATAGACAGCTACGAAAATATAGACGAACACTCTCCTGGTAAATGGCATGGTCTGCAGCTTATTATGAGCTATTCTAACTCAAGCGAGCAAAAACTAGAGACTTCCTTAACATTAGAGATCGTGCACCAGCTGTTGTTAACAGACACAACCTCCTCCCTTCGCCTTACCAAGTCTGCCGTCCGGATTAAATAACCAGCGAGATGTATATTATCCATGTCCTCTTTCAGCCACGACTCTGAGAAACAGAATATTCTAGTTTTCAGTTCCCGTTGAAAGGACAGCCTCGAACGGCGCTCATCCAGTTTGTTCTCTCGAGACTGCATGTTCGGCAATAGAACAAAGGGCAAAGGCAGTTGATTTGCTCGTCAACATCGTCTCGTCAAGTACCATTTCTAGACATAAGCAAAAATCAGTCTCGACGTACTGTTAATTAGGATAGTACAATACACAACGTGCAATTTTGAAATATGGTAGTGCATTAGCAGTTTCCCTTTTGTTAAGACAGTCACTCAATTAACCAATGTCAGCTAATATTTTATAGATTGCTGGGTAAGTTAGTCTAGCCAGCTTTCTAAACCTTGTAGCAGTCATGGCTGGATTATTGACCTGGCACGCAAGGCAAGTGCCCAGGGGCCCTGACCTCCATTGATTTTGTTAGTCACTCTCACTCAGATATCATATGAACATGGCATAAGTCATGGCAAAATGTGTAGAATTGCAAGAAATTAGCATTCCTATGGCTAAATGTGTAGCCAAATGTGTAGAACTTCAGGAAATTTGCTTTAAAACTGCAATATTTTCTCTCCATGCCATGGTAAAATATGTATCATTGCAGAATAATTGCTTTAAACTGCAACATTTTATCTAAGCCCCATGGAAAAAGATGTAGAATTGCAGGACTTTAAGTAAAGCTGCACATTTCTCTGTCCGCAGCCAAGAGACAGGCCACTAACATGTTTTGTCCACGAGGTGTACAACCAAATCTTGCTTAAGGTCCCAAAAATGATAGAAACTTTATTTGATTAGATTGTGATGTTAGGCGAGGGGAGGCACATTATCCTCCGATGTAGTAAGCGACTTTTCTTATAATTATTTCTTCTCTTTTTTTCTCTTCTGTCCTCTCCTCTTCTGTCCTCTCCTGCCTCCTCTTTCGTTCAGTCCATCCTAAGAAGAAGAACAGACAGACGTGCGTGAGGAAGAGTCTGATCTGTGCCTTTGCCATGGCCTTCATTATCAGCGTCATGCTCATCGCGGCCAATCAGATGCTGCGGAATGGCATGGAGTAGCCAATCACAATGTGAGCCTGGGGAGTGGGCGGAACAGTATTACAACCTCACTTCCTCTCTCTGCAGTAAAATAAAAAAGTAAGACAGAGCAGCCAGAACCCAAACACATCTGTGAAGGACAACTATATGTTCTTTTAAATAAAGTTTGTTTTGATTTATACCGTAAACAGACAAGAGGGTGCAAGGCCTGATGAACAACAAAGTAAAACGAAAAGCCATTTTTTTCAAGTCACTAGGAGGACTTGATTAACATAGATAGACTGGAAGGGATGCAAAGCAATCGTTTTATATTTTGTGGGGATTATTCCTTTCATTTCTGTATCAGAGAAGGCCAGCCGTTTAAATTAAGATTGCTTTTCTAATCTCCCCTTTAAAAGATTTTCTAATCAACAGCAATCTATTCAATGCAGCAGGTGCTTTGAGCCATTTCTGAACTTTTGGTTCTGGAGTTCATATTATTTCAAGAAGGCAATATCTGAGGATACTGATACTGTACTACTGTTTAATGTTTTAAACTGTATATAAACATGTTCATTTTTAAAAATGATTACTATCTTATATTTAGATTGTATATCTACTCAGTCACTCACCTGTGGACATTCTACACATTTATTTTTACACTGTGACAGAGGTGGTTTGCAACTTAAGGACAGACTTGTGTTGGCTCCCAGAGCAAACACCAAGGCTTTAGCTCTGCTGACTAACATAGTCTTCAGTAAAATAGTCGACCTTCTACAGGTACACCTGACATTCACTCCCTCGCAATGTTCTTACAATATAGTTGTCTGTCTATTTGTCTGTCTGTCTGTCTGTGTACACTGCGATGTGACTCTGTGGATATTCAAAGGCACTGTATGTATGTGAAGTATTTACCATATGTCGTGTCATTCTAAGTGTCCATAGTACAGTGTGCTGTGAGTGTGTGCTAGACTGTCTATGCTTGGTCAAGGTTGCTGCCTGGTGGCTATGGAGAGAACTTCACCCAAATGCTTGGAATTCGAACCACGGATAATACAGTTGTGGTCTAAAATGTCTTTGACCAGGCCCGATTAAGATTGCTTTTCATTCCAGGAGGCTTTTGGGTTTTTCCACTTTTGCCCTCGTTCACTCCCCTTCACAAATCTGATAGGACTAGATGGTTGAAAGCATATGGTGGAAACTCCAACACCTATCTGACCTGAAGGCTTGGTGGAGCTTTTTCTTTACACCTACTGTACCAATCCAGGGCCAATATTCATGAAGCATCTCAGAGTAGGAGTGGTGAACCATTACCACCTAGCGGATTCATGTCATTTAAACTGCTGGCCATAAGACTCACAAAGCGTCTGAGTAGTGCTAAGAAGATACATTTTACTCCTGCTCTTATGGGTGAAAATAAAAGCTATGCATGAAGCCTCTTTCGTCATTAGAGTCCCACCTCGTTGACAGATATTTAGGAGACCTCATGAGCTGTCCTAACCAGTTGAGGGACCAGCAGGTGCCTTGAAAAGAGAAAATGCAGCGAGTCAGTAGTTCCTGCACCACATGCAATTGCTTTGGAGTTGTTAAAGAAACGTTTTGATATTTAATTTATATACGATCAATCCATAAAAAATCTGGACCTACATGCAACAGTATCTCTTGCCAGTATCTTGGCCTATTTAACATGATATGCCTAAATACTTATGACAGGGGTATTCAACTCTATCCCTACAAGGTCTGGAGCCAACTAGTTTTCTGTTCTACCTGATAATGAATTTTACCCACTTAGTGTGCCAGGTCTACATCAGTCCCTGATTAGTGGGGAACAATGAATAAAAGCAGTGGAACTGGCTTTGAAGTCCAGAGTTGAGTTTGAGGGCACTAGGCTAACAATATATATATATTTTTTTTTTATTATTTAATTACCTACATCATGCTACTTCATGTTATCCCTTTGGAGCACAATATCACATTCTTAAAAAAAGATGCCCAAACATTGTATGCAACGTTATCGGCAAGATTCCTACTGTGCCAAAGCGATTTAGAGTTGCTAAGTGGGAGTGACGTGCTATAGAGTTCACAGCTGGAGATGCCTCATCCCGGTTAATTATTCCCCATCATTTGCAACAATGTCAATGAGCGTCATCACTATCTTTCCTTTGCGGTACCTCAAACTGTCGTGATTACCAGCTGAGTTGATTTTACTCCCGGCTCAGATTAAAGGTCGACTTTGGGCAAAAATACAGAAATAACGGCTTTAAACTGTATAACTGATCAATGCACCATCATACCAGGTCATTTAATACTTAAAAACAAAATGATGAATAAAATATTTGGCTACAGAGAAGTGACATTTCTTATCGATCTCTACAGCTTCCGTCCAATAGTGGAAGGCTTAGCTAATGAAGTAACTTCGTCAGTCGTGTCACGCATGACCAGAATGACACATCGATGAACCGCCAAAGGCCCTTATGTCACAAGTTACTGGAATACATTGGTCACTAATATCTGTTGGAAAAAAGTCTGATTATTACCACACAATTAACAAGGTCAAAGAGGTCTCTTTCAGAATGATCCATTGGTATTACCCTGCGAATCATTACCTGAAGAAACTTTAAAAAATACATTAACATTGATTGTACTTTTTGTGTTGAACATCCAGAAACAGTTTCACATTTATTTTGGCATTGTCTACATGTAAAACAATTATGGAAAGATATTCACAGATTTAAAATTGTTAATATTCTTGATGACTTTAGTTTTTTATGGGAGAATGTGCTGCTCGGCTTCCTTAACCATAATAAAGATAAAGAAAAACAATTTTACCTTATAAATCTAATTGTGCTAATTGCAAAATTTCATATTCATAAATGTAAATTCACTAATAAAAAAACACACTTCTGTGTTTTCTATAAGGAATTCGGGCAATACATTAAGACCATTATACATTCTTCTAATAAGAATGTTGTTAAAACAATCAATTTGTGTGCATCTTTTAAGGTCTTCGTATAATCTGTCATTTGTTATACCCCCTAGCATATGTTATTATTGTCTGTTTGTATACTTCTTGTATGTATACTGATTTTTCTCCAATTAAAATTAAAAAATTAACCGCCAAAGGCACACCCCATATCTGAAAGGGGCGGAGCTGGACTGTAATTTGTGCCCAAAATCGACCATTAATATTATCGTAAACCCTAATCTGATCTTGGAGTTTTTGTTGATATGTTAAAACAGGTTTTAACAAGATTCCTTTGACCTTTTTCTGAGATGCTTTGTGGATATGAGCCCTGGGGACATATGTATCAAGCAGCTCAGAGTAGTGCTGATCAAGAATCAGTTTTGTCTTTTCTATCACAATGAATAGAAAGATCTCAGATATCTCAGATATTTTAACATATTTATATGCGATTGGTCCATCAGTTTATAATAAAGCCATTATGGCACCTGACATCAGCATCTAATCGTAATGTGTATCTAGATTAGTCTAGATTAGTCATAGTTTTACTACTGAAAATGTTTCTGACATATCTTTTCCGACCTGGTAAAGGGAATGTAACGAAAGAGGTCTATTGCTTGAGGAGATTTCTATCACTGAGTTTCTACAGTGCCTTCGGAATGTTTTCAGACCCCTTGACTTTTTCTGTGAGGTTACAGTCTTATTCTAAAATGTATTAAATTGATATTTAAATGTTGTTTTACACACAATACCCCATAATGACAAAGCATAAACAGGTTTAAAAATTAAAAAAAACACTGAAATATTACATTTACATAAGTATTCAGACCCTTTACTCAGTACTTTGTTGAAGCACCTTTGGCAGCGATTACAGCCTCGAGTCTTCTTGTGTATGATGCTACAACCTTGGCACACCTGCATGAGGAGTTTGTCCCCTCTCAAGCTCTGTCAGGTTGGATGGGGAGCTCTCTGGACTTCCCAGAGATGTTCTATCGGGTTCAAGTCCGAGGTCTGGCTGGGACACTCAAGGACATTCAGAGACCTGTCCCGAAGCCACTCCTGCGTTGTCTTGGCTGTGTGCTTAGGGTCGTTGTCCTGTTGGAAGGTGAACCTTTGCCCACTGTATGTCAATCAAATGTATTGAAAAGCCCTTTTTACATCAGCAGATGTCACAAAGTGCTATACAGAAACCCAGCCTAAAACCCCAAACAACAAGCAATGCAGGTGTCTAAGCATCAGGATATATGATAAACAGAGTAGCAGCAGCATATATGATGATTGTATGTGAGTGTGTGTGAGTGTGCATAGTGTCAGTGCAAAAAAATATATATAAGGCTTGTAGCGTCATAAGGCTCGAGGCTGTAATCGCTGCCAAAGGTGCTTCAACAAAGTACTGAGTAAAGAGTCTGAATACTTATGTAAATGTGATATTTCAGTTCTATTTTTAATACATTTACAAACATTTCAAAAAAAGTTTTTGCTTTGTCATTATCAGGTATTGTTTGTATTTTAATCAGTTTTAGAATAAATCAAATCAATTTATATAGCCCTTCATACATCAGCTGATATCTCAAAGTGCTGTACAGAAACCCAGCCTAAAACCCCCAACAGCAAGCAATGCAGGTGTTGAAGCACGTTGGCTAGGAAAAACTCCCTAGAAAGGCCAAAACCTAGGAAGAAACCAGGCTATGAGGTGTGGCCAGTCCTCTTCTATAACAGAACATGGCCAAGATGTTCAAATGTTCATAAATGACCAGCATGGTCAAGCAATAGGTCTGGGACAGGTAGCACGTCCGGTGAACAGGTCAGGATTCCATAGCCGCTGGCAGAACAGTTGAAACTGGAGCAGGAGCACGGCCAGGTGGACTGAGGACAGCAAGGAGTCATCATGCCAGGTAGTCCTGAGGCATGGTCCTAAAGCTCAGGTCCTCCGAGAGAGAGAAAGAAAGCGAGAAAGAGAGAATTAGAGAGAGCATACTTAAATAAGGCTGTAACGTAACAAAATGTGGAAAAAGTCAAGGGTTCTGAATACTTTCCGAATGCATTGTATCTATGCCTACCACTCAAGTATCCCTGCACATTGTAAATATGGTATTGACTCTGACCCTGGAACTGACCCTGCATATAAAGTAGCTTACTTACTTTCTTGTGTTCTTCTTATTTCTATTTCCTGTGTGTTTTTGTCCTACTTTACTATATTTTATAATACTACTGATATTGATTGCTGCATTGTTGGGAAAGAGCTTGCAAGTAAGGCATTTCACTGTTCTTGTGCACATGACAAAACATGTTATAAAGGCTATTTAGAGACATTTCTATCTCCAGCACCACCCCAACATCTACAAAAAAAGAAAGATGGAGATAAGTGTTTCCATTGACATCATCAACCAATTTGATTAAAATCACATGATACACACCGATGATGTCATTGGAAACACTTATCTTCCTCAATTTTTTTTTATTACAAAACATAGAAACCATTTTCACATATGTTGGGGTGGGGCTGGAGATTATGAATATGAAGTAGAAAATGTTGACATTTCCCTTTAAGACTGTCATATGCATGACAAAACACAATACCTTAGTTACAAGAGAGATTTATTGATCAATGCAATATAAATATAACTGTTCAAAATATTCACGTCTGCCCATGTCATTCTTGAATGGAGTTTGAATGTCTAATTTAGAAACACCTCTAGGTTAACCTCTAAAAGTGACAACTTGAGGAATAAAAAAAAACCTGCGTTGAATAACACATTCACAAATGGCAAAAAAGACAGTAGAAAACAAATCATAGGGAATTAGGTTTTGCAGTGCTTGTCCTATATCTTTGTCGGTATAGTAAAGCTCAGGAAATATATACACTGCTCAAAAAAATAAAGGGAACACTAAAATAACACATCCTAGATCTGAATGAATGAAATATTCTTATAAAATAAATTTTTCTTTACATAGTTGAATGTGCTGACAACAAAATCACACAAAAATTATCAATGGAAATCAAATTTATCAACCCATGGAGGTCTGGATTTGGAGTCACACTCAAAATTAAAGTGGAAAACCACACTACAGGCTGATCTAACTTTGATGTAATGTCCTTAAAACAAGTCAAAATGAGGCTCAGTAGTGTGTGTGGCCTCCACGTGCCTGTATGACCTCCCTACAATGCCTGGGCATGCTCCTGATGAGGTGACGGATGGTCTCCTGAGGGATCTCCTCCCAGACCTGGACTAAAGCATCCGCCAACTCCTGGACAGTCTGTGGTGCAACGTGGCGTTGGTGGATGGAGCGAGACATGATGTCCCAGATGTGCTCAATTGGATTCGCCAGTGGCGAATTTGCCAATCTTGGTGATCTCTGGCAAATGCCAGACGTCCTGCATGGTGTTGGGCTGTAAGCACAACCCCCACCTGTGGACGTCGGGCCCTCATACCAACCTCATGGAGTCTGTTTCTGACCGTTTGAGCAGACACATGCACATTTGTGGCCTGCTGGAGGTCATTTTGCAGGGCTCTGGCAGTGCTCCTCCTTCCACAAAGGCGGAGGTAGCGGTCCTGCTGTTGGGTTGTTGCCCTCCTACGGCCTCCTCCACGTCTCCTGATGTACTGGCCTGTCTCCTGGTAACACCTCCATGCTCTGGACACTACGCTGACAGACACAGCAAACCTTCTTGCCACATCTCGCATTGATGTGCCATCCTGGATGAGCTGCACTACCTGAGCCACTTGTGTGGGTTGTAGACTCCGTCTCAGGCTACCACTCGAGTGAAAGCACCGCCAGCATTCAAAAGTGACCAAAACATCAGCCAGGAAGCATAGGAACTGAGAAGTGGTCTGTGGTCCCCACCTGCAGAACCACTCCTTTATTGGGGGTGTCTTGCTAAATGCCTATAATTTCCACCTGTTGTCTATTCCATTTGCACAACAGCATGTGAAATTTATTGTCAATCAGTGTTGCTTCCTAAGTGGACAGTTTGATTTCACAGAAGTGTGATTGACTTGGAGTTACATTGTGTTGTTTAAGTGTTCCCTTTATGTTTTTGAGCAGTGTATATATTTTTAAATACATATTGAACCCCTTATTTTTGTTGGCACAAAACTACCTCCTTACTTTCATTCATTTCTATGAGTTCCGTGACTCTTGTGGAGGTCGTAGAGCAAAACAAAGGACAACATTGTGTTTGTGAGAGTCTCATCTGTCAATAGGGTGGTGATATTAGTTTGTAAGCCGTTTAGACATTTTCGTTAGAAGGCCGATTTTCGGGATGTCTCATAGTCTGACAAACACCGCTGTAGCTCGGCCACCTTCCACCGCAGTTGCGGACAGCCAACATAGGCAGATGCCCATGCAAAAAAAACACATCTCTTGCTTAAACTGACAAATTAATTGCTGGGCAATTGTGCGCCGCCTCAAAGGTCTCCCGGTCATGGCTGGCTGTGACACAGCCTGGGATCAAACCCGGGTCTGTAGTGACGCCTCAAGTACTGAGATGCAGTGACTTAGACCGCTGCGCCACTCGGGAGGTCTAAACTGACATATTTTGATGGGGATTTTTTTAGTATGTTACACTTAAGGATTAAAAAACATAATGTAAAACATTTGCTCTTGGACCTTCCCACCATTTCCAAGGCAACCCCAATAATTAATATTTAAGTTGACCACTGCTGGTGTTTTTCTGGCCTGCCAGATGCGAGAGCATATCCTTGCATCTGTGGTGGAGCTTATAGAGAGAAACTGTGAGTCTGAGAAACAGTGTCTACAGGTTCAGACAGAACACTGCTCACACATCATCTCCTTCACCTTTGACACACAGGTCCTCGAACGCTACAAACACACCTGCTACGACTGGACACACTCAAAGGTGGGGAACACACACAAAAAACACAATGTCATGTTCTTGAGTTCTGTTCTTGAATTCTATGTCATGCTCTTGAGTACTTCTTTGTTACTGAGTTCTATAGTACATTATCAAAATTATCATCAAACATATCATACCAAAATCATTGGCATTAATATGGAGTTGGTCCCAGCGTTCCAATTAATCCCAAAGGTGTTCAATGTGGTTGCGGTCAGGGCTCTGTGCAGGCCAGTCAAGTTCTTCCACACCAATCTCGATAAACCATTTCTTTACAGACCTCGCTTTGTGCATGGGGGCATTGTCATGCTGAAACAGGAAAGGGCCTTCCCCAAATCGTCTGTCATTGTATGCTGTAGCGTTAAGATTTCCATTCACTGGAACTAAGGGACCTAGCCCGAACCATGAAAAACAGCCCCTGACCATTATTCCTCCTTCACCAAACTTTACAGTTGGCACTATGCATTCGTGCAGGTAGCGTTCAACTGGCATTCGCCAAACCCAGATTCGTCCATCGGACTGCCAGATAGTGAAGCGTGATTCATCACTCGAGAACGCGTTTCTACTGCTCCAGAGTCCAATGGTGTTCGGCATTCCACATGCTGATCTTAGGCTTGTGTCCGGCTGCTTGGCCATGGAAACCCATTTCATGAAGCTCCCGACGAACAGTTACTGTGCCGACGTTGCTTCCAGAGGCAGTTTGGAACTCGGTAGTGAGTGTTGCAACTGAGGACAGATGATGATTATTATATATTCAAACGTATGTGGACATAATGGGGAAAGGAGGCACAGGGAGTGTGGCACAGGGAGGGTTGTCAATATCACTGGAACAGAATTGGCAATTGCAGTGATGGAAGGGGGTGAGCACTCGGCAGTCCCATTCTGTAAGCTTGTGTGGCCTACCACTTTGTGGCTGAGCAGTTGTTGCTCCTAGAGGTTTCCACTTCACAATAACAGCACTTACAGTTGACCGGGGCATCTCTAGCATAGCAGAAATTTTACAAATTGACTCATTGGTAAGGCAGCATCCTATGACGGTGCCATGGTGTCAGTCCCCTGCCAATGTTTGTCTATGGAGATTAAGTGGCTGTGTACTCGATATTATACACCTGTCAGCAATGGGTGTGGCTGAAATAGCCAAATCCACTCATTTGAAGGGGTGTCCACATACTTTTGTATATATAGTGCATGTCAAGTTTGAGTTCTATGTGCCCCCCTGTGCATTATCAGTGGGCGAAGAAGCACCTCTACCTGTTACCTGTGTGAAGAGAAGATTCCACTGGAACGGTGAGGACGACTAGCACTGTCCGGACCAACAAGTTCTAGTCTTTCACTCAAACCTGTATGCATATTCAATAGTCAGTCCCTATTTATGTCAAGCTGATCCAATACAGTGTTGTTAAACAGATGTGTAATTATCTGTAGCTACACAATTACAGTTCTCACAATCTCAATGGAACAGCAATGTCTCTATGCAGAGCCATTGATAAAGTGGGTAGAAATCTGAAGAGAAACCTTTGAAGACCTTTCCTGACTTTTCTTTACAAACGAGTCACGTCATCAACCAGAGGCAAGACAGAGGACACACACACACACAACACTGGCTTGCACAAATCATCCATTTAATTGAGGTCTCTATTGTGTTTCATTATGTACAAATCTCCTGAAAACAAAGCTGTTGGGATGAACACTCAGACAGCTGATGGTTCCTACAAAGTTCTCTATGTCAGACAAGACAGGATGTTGCCGTCAGCTCCTTGGACACGGACAGCAGGGCTGAGGTCAATTCCAATAAAGAATTGTAAGTTCTAGAAGTTGAATTGAGAAATTCCATTCTAGAATAGGAAAAAGTAACTTTCGTTTTCAAAGGCACTTTAATTCAGAATTCCAGTTCACATACTGACAGATTGCAATTGTCCTCTACGGCTGACTGAGATAATACTGTAGTGGACACAGAAAGCTGATACACTTTATGTTTCAATGGAAGAGATGTAATACTGTACCGAATTAAGCTGGAATCGAAAGTCAAACAAACAAAAAGCACTTGCTTGTTTGTCGTAAAGAAGGGGTGTTGTAACCGTGGGGAGAGTCTGCTATAATTTAAAAAAAACAGAAAAGTGCTCCTTCCTCTTTAATGATACACTTAAATGAATAGTACAAGAAACTATATCATGTTATAAAGGCGCCGTAACAATCCTGTTTTTCCATCTACAAATCGGACTAAAAACAAGGCTTGTTCTTCAAATAAACATGGGCTTTATTTAGAACTGTTCCAGTGCACTCAATTTTGTACACAAATAGTTTGGACTTGTAATCAACACAAACCGGCACATTTTATATGGACTGTTGTCTGTAGTGTCCATTGTTGATCATGACATTCATTTGTCAGAGGAGCAATAAAGTAATTTATATACTCTATTCCTTTCTATTTTTTTTTTTTACACATCATGGGCAGCACACAGTCTTTGAGACAGTAGAGTGGTCCCACGTCTGGGAGTGGAAAATATTTTGTGCATCTCAGATTGTTCTGGCAATTCTCACAAAGAAAATTCATGTTTTAAATGCTTTTTACATGTATCACAAACCATTTTTGATAAAATAATGATGGAAGGGTCATTTTATTCCCTTTTAAAAAGATCCCTCCTGTAAGACCCTATGATCGTAAACTGTACGGACATCTTGGTGTCATAGTCCTTGTAGTGTGCTCTAAAATATGGAGTATGTCTATATTCTGAACAATAAAAGCACTCGTTTTTGTTCTGGTGGCTTTGGGCAGTATTTCTAGAGTCTGACATTCATTTTGCTGTCTATGTTGAAGTGACATGTTGGGAGGTGTGGGAAGAGGGCCTTCACTACATCCTGTTGCAGCCTTTTGGTTGGTTTAGTGCACGTGTCAAACTCATTCCACGGAGGGCTGAGTGTCTGGGTTTTTGCTCCTCCCTTGTACTTGATTGATGAATTAAGGTCCCTAATTAGTAAAGAACTCCCCTCACCTGGTTGTCGAGGTCTTAATTGAAAGAAGAAAAAAAAACGCTGACACTAGACCCTCCATAGATTGAGTTTGACACCCCTGGTTTAGTGTATCAGAATAGCCTGATCCCAGCTGTTGATCTGTGACCGACAGGTCAAAGAGCAGGTGAAGTCGTGACAGAGATTTGTTTTGATTGGTCAGGAACAGTTCTGATGTTGTCCTGGCGACCCTTAGATCAGATAACATCCACTGTGGCACTTACTGTGTCCTCAAAACAGAGGGAGGAGAAACAGGTAGGCAGACAAGAATAGAGGTGGGTAAAATAGATCCTGGGTGAAATAGACACTGGTCCTGGGTTAGTTTAGCATTTTCTCAACTAATGGTGAAGGTCAAGATTTAAGGAGGGTAAGCTGATCATAGATCCATACCTTGGGGCAACTTCAGCCCAGAGCAGGAAAATAGAAAGGGGGCAAAGAAGGCAGGTAGTGAAAACCTTAAGCGAGTCTGGAGGCCAAAGTAGTGTAGATCAGAACTCTGGGTGGGAGGGAACGGGCAAGAGAGGGGAGGAGAGAGAGCGGAGAGATAAAGGAAGTAAATGCTATAGAGCCGTGTTTCTTAAATCCTGGTCCTATGGACGCTAAGCGGTGAACATTTATTTTTGTTTTGCACTAGCACTACCAGCACTCTAGACTAACTTTTTCAGTTGATGGCACATGATTTGGTCAAACCAATTTTTTTTTAAATAATAAATTGGTAGCGACCTGATCTGTGTTCCATAATGTACCTGCATTCCATAAGGAACCAGGCTAATAATGACTGGTCATCTTTTAAATTAGCATGCCCTTGCAGGGCTTGACATTCAGGTAAAGTGCCAGTGGCACACCAGGCCAGTGGCAACTCAAAGCTACTAACCTGAATGGAAAAGAATACTGGCCCGAGAGAGCGGATGTTGCGCACACCATTGGAATGTTCTTTTGCGGGCTGAGCAAGTAGCCTAAAATCTACCTTTGCTCAATCTCAAAAATGATGTTTTTGTTCGCTATGTTAAACAGTCACACTACAGTTGTAAGGCCGATAAAATCTGTTTTCCCAATTTTATTTTCCAGGTTTTCGAGTTCTCCAAGTTTTTCCCCAGGTTCACACTCAATCACACCTTTTTTATTTTATATGTTGGGATGTTCCAAGTCCACAACAATGCTTAAATTGAGGTCTGGGTGTTGCCCTTTAATTAAACTGCACACCTAGCAAGAGACCCTTGTGTTTAGCTAGCAGTGTTTTTGTACTGTACAGTGTAGGCTAAATGTGATTGTAGTCCATTTGAAAAACAAATACCCCATGATTGAATCAACTCATCATGATATCATTCTGCCAGGTAGACTTCATTTGCAGAAATTGGGAAGGTTTTTTGTGAAAGCCTTTAGTAATGTTCATTCAAACTGCGCATGATGACTGAATTGCGCATCGCAAAGATTCAATCAAAGATTCAATCAAGACATCGGACTAAACTTTTTGAATACCTGGTCTGCATACCCATTGTTGCATACACATTGCTGTTTGAATAATTCTTGATAATTAAAAAAGAAAGCTAATTGTGAACCAAAAACTAACGTGACCAGACCAAAAAAATATATAAAATCACTGGCACCCTAACGATCAATTAAAATTGGTGTCGCACTACCAAGTCAAAGGGTTGCAAATGCGAGTGTTGCCTTTTGAGCCCTGACTACGCAGCGGACTCAAATTATCAAGTCATCATCAAGCTTTGATGATTTTAAAAATCAGGTGTGTAGTGCTAAGGCAAAAAACTAAAACATACAGCTTTTGGGTCCCCAGAAACAGGATTAAGAAACACTGAGTAGTTCGTTAGCTAAGCTCTAGGTGGGTCAAGTAACAGGTTGATTGAGAATTAGAACTCTGTGTGTAGAGGATGGCTGTAGTCCATGTTCCCTAGTGGGCTTTCACTGGGCTTCATAAACACCCCCTCCATGGCCCTCCACAGGCTGTGCTGGCTGGGGCCCGTCATAGCGTGCACCTCCCTCTGCCCGTGGATGGGCCGGCCGTACTGCTCCCCCGTAACAGATAGCAACGTATCAGTGGAGGCATGCTGGAAGCGGACGGCTTCCTCACGCTCCCATACCAACCCTTCGCACTGCACCATCCACTCATCCAGGTGGTCGCCCTCGCCCTCCTCACCAAACGCACTCACCTCCTGAGAGGGGGGGGGAAGAGAGTGTCAGAGAAAGCATCATACAATGTTATCTTCTTGGTATTGTAGTTAGTGATTGAGGGGGGAAGACAGAGCAGGGGTTCAAACCAGTTACAGGTTTAAGACAGTATACCACACCACCTCCTGTGCCATTAAAGGGGAATTTCACTGCTGCTCTATTTCACTATATACAGTATGTCCATTAATGTTATGAACATATCATGTACGATAACACACTGTCTGCGCTCTTTAGGTCCTTAACTGAAGTGTTTGTTCCAACTGTGTAGGAGTCAAAATAAGAATACTGGAAGAGATGAGACCTGCACACAGTCAGAAAATTGAATAAATCATGGAGAACATGACGTTTTAATAAACCTCTTTGTTTTGCATTCAAGCCTCAGACTGTTACAATAATTTGACAATGTGCAGGTCTGCATCTCTTCCATGAAAATTTCTTCACTACACATATACAAGCGTTTCTGCATCTCAGCGGTAGAAACGGGCCAGCTACAGTTCCTGGTTGTAAGCAAACCACAATATCCAGAATTCATAGCGATTTCATTGTTGATTTCACCGTTGATGTTTACACAATTGATGTGAAAAATATCAAAATGTCTGTTTGTAGCCAGCAATTTCAGCCAGAGGATTTCGAAACGGAACTGAAGAATCAACTGATGGGGTTGCCATGTTGTTGAACATGTACGCTATTCCATTAATTTTCCCCTTTACTTCAAAAGAGGAAGGTACCTGAACAGCGCAGCAGAAAAGAGGACATGGTTGTTTGAATGTTAAATGACGAGACAGAGGCATTGATGCGAGTAACCAGTCTTGTTCAGTACATGACAACACATCCAGGTATCTCAAGCACCCCGGTAAAACACAAGAGTTGCAGTAATGAACATTTACCAACAGATGGCATCACTGTGCCATCTTACACCCATAACAATGGTAACTAAACTACATTTGTTTATCTAAACCAAAATCTAGCTAGCTTTCTTAATACACTGGCTAGACATTCCAAAGCATATAAATGTAATTAGCTAGCTACTATCTGGTGAAGTGATTTGTAACTTTGCAAGCTAACGTTAGCTTTGTTTGGTTAAGTTAGCCTCTGCGGTAGTAAGCTAGCTAACGTGACAATGTGTTCTCTTTAGAGTACTATCCCATCAACATCTTCAGAGGCATCATCAAGCTCAGCAGCAGGAACTAGTGTGACTCGCCTTCTAAAATCATACTAAAATCGGTCCATGACGAGCAAATAAATATACTGGAGCTAGGCATAATCATGGTCCGTGTCTTGTCATAGTTGGCTCCAACTTCTACTCTAGTTCTCGCTCTATTACAGAGGCTTACTTGACTGTTCATGCAAGGTTTGATGTCTACTTTGGAGAAGGAAGGTATTAGTAAGGAGGGTGCGCATTGTGTTTAGGTTAGCATGCATGATCTTTTGAAAAATCACCAATACATGAAACAGTCTACAAGTGCTCCTCAAACTTTTCATATATTGTGTAGCAAAACATACATAAGTTAGGGGATAGATCAGCTTTAATATTGCAGATACATTGACATCCACCAATTTCTCTCTCAACTATGAAATAACACATGGAATCACGTAGTAACCAAAAAGTGTTAAAATTCAAAATATTTTATATTTGAGATTCTTCAAAGTAGCCACCCGTTGCCTTGATGACAGCTTTGCACACTCTTGGCATTCTCTCAACCAGCTTCACCTGGAATGCATTTCCAACCGTCTAGAAGGAGTTCCCGCATATGCTGAGCACTTGTTGGCTGCTTTTCCTACAATCTGCAGTCCAACGCATCCCAAACCATCTCAATTGGGTTGAGGTCGGGTGATTGTAGAGGCCAGGTCATCTGATGCAGGACTCCTTTACTCTACTTCTTGGTCAAATAGCCCAAAAATATAGCCTGGAGGTGTGTTGGGTCATTGTCTTGTTGAAAAACAAATGATAGTCCCCCTAAGCCCAAACCAGATTGGACGGTAGCTGCAGAATGCTGTGGTAGCCAAGCTGGTTAAGTGTACCTTGAATTCTAAATAAATCACAGACAGTGTCACCAGCAAAGCATCATCACATCTCCTCCTTCATGCTTCACAGTGGGAACCACACATGCAGAGATCCATTCACCTACTCTGCATCTCACAAAGACACGGCGATTGGAACAAAAGGTCTGGAATTTGGACTCAGACTAAAGGACAGATTTCCGCCGGTCTAACGTCAATTGCTCGTGTTTCTTGGCCCAAGCAAGTCTGAAATGCAACAAGTTCAATGATTTTACTGATTTACAGTTCATAGGGAAATCAGTCAATTTAAATAAATTCATTAGGCCCTAATCTATGGATTAATGATGTCAGGGGAGCAGCCATAGTTTGGTCTGGGAGAGCATAAGCCCACCCAGGCCAGTTGGACGTACTGCCAAATTCTCTAAAATGAAGTTGGAGGTTTATGGTAGAGAAATTAACATCCTTTTTTAAATCTGGGAACAGCTCTAGTGGACAATCCTGCAGTTAGCATGCCAATTGCACGCTCCCTCAAAACATCTGTGACATTGTGTTAGAGTGGACTTTTATCGTCCCCAGCACAAGGTGATTTGACACACCTGTCAGGTGGATGGATTAACCTGGCAAAGGAGAAATTATCACTAAGAGGGATGTAAACAAATTTGTGCACAAGATGAGATTTTTTTTTTGTGTGTATGGAAAACATCTTGGATCTTTTATTTCAGCTCATGAAACATGAGAGCAACACTTCACATTTTCTCCCCAATTGGTAGTTACTGTCTTCTCCCAATGCTGCAACTCCCCTACGGACTCGGGAGAGGTGAAGGTCGAGAGTCATGCATCCTGCGAAACACAACCCTGCCAAGCCGTACTGCTTCTTGACATACTTCTCGCTTAACCCAGAAGCCAGCCGCAACAATGTGTTGGAGGAAACACTTTCCAGCTGTCGACTGAAGTCAGCTTGCAGGTGCCCGGCCTGTAGTGACGCCTCAAGCACTGCGATGCAGTGCCTTATACCGCTGTTCCACTCGGGAGGCTGCTCTTGCTTTTCATGAGAATGGAGCATGGCATGTTTAGCTTGTTGTTGGCTAATCATAAGTCAAAGCGGCAATAGGCTACAGTCATAGAGTCTCCATGTGTGGCAAAAGTTATGAGACATCTAATCAATGGAAGATGGAATTAAAATGACGGAATACAAAGCTAAAGGAGAAGGAAGGGCTACAACGCCCAAGAGCCAACAGGTATGCTGCTATTCTGAATGGAGATATTTGTACTAAAAACAGGGAAAACCCATGACTCGCTCCATTGAAAAATGGTCACCAGAATCAAAGATTATACTACAGGACTGCTTTGCTAATGGCTTCATTAGAAAATGTATCGGCGACGTTGTCCCCAGTGAGGGTTCGCTGCATCCCCAATTAAAAGCCCTGGATTAACACAGAGGTTGGCGCTGAACCTAGACAGGAAAGGGCAACTACACACAGAGTTATCGTGGACAACCCTGAGGCTACGTCCAAGGACAGGAAAAAAGTACAAGAAGTTCCGCTGTCACCTCCGCAGAGTCATCAAATGAGCAATATAGGAATAAGGACAATATAAGAATAAGGTGGAATCAAACGACACAGGCTACAACCGGATTGACTGACCTTCATTTTATGCAAGCTTTGACAACAACATTGTGCTGGGTGTGAGGGCCGCCGCCAAACCAGGGTGATCTCGCTCTCCGAGGCCGACGTGAGAAAGGTCTTTAAATCAGGTCAACGGCCGCAAGATTGCAGGGCCCGACGGTATTCCAGGGCGTGTTTTCAGAGCATACGTAGAACACAGTTGGCATATTCACGGTGATTTGCAACCTCACCTTATCCCAGCATGGTTACAACTTGCATACCACCCCAACAGATCCATAAATGACGCAATCTCAATTGCTCTCCACACTGCCCTCAACCATCTAGATGAGAGGAAAACCTATGTGAGAATGCTGTTTATTGACTACAGCTCAGGGTTCAACACCATTGTCCCCTCCAAGCGCTTCACCAAGCTTAGGACTCTGGGTTTGAACACCTCCCTCTGCAAATGGATTGTGGATTTCCTGACGGGCAGACCCCAGGTGGTGAGGGTAGGAAACATTACCTCCGCCACACTAACCTTCAACATAGGGGCCCCACAGGGTTGTGTGTTTAGTCCCCTCCTGTACTTCCTGTTCACGCACAAATGCAGCACCATTAAGTTTGCTGAAGATCACCAGCGATGATGAGTGCCATGCTTTTTGCGCTATACTCGACTTGAGTGGGTTGAGTCACTGACGATCTTCCTATCTGGTCTTGCGCCCCCTCGGTCTCGTACTGTGGATAAAATATTTGTGGTCTGTTGATATCATTCTAGTGGTGTGGTGCCTGTGCTTTGGCAAAGTGGGTGGGGTTATATCCTGCCTGGTTGGCCTTGTACGGGGCCACACTCTCCCCTGACCCCCCCCCCCCGTCTCAGCCTCCAGTATCTATGCTGCAATAGCCTATGTGCCAGGGGCTAGGGTCAGTCTGTTATATCTGGTGTAATTCTCCCGTCGTATCTGGTTTCCTGTGTGAATTTAAATATGCTCCCTCTAATTCTCTCTCTCCCTACAGGAGGACCTGAGCCCGAGGACCACGCCTCTGGACTACCTGGCCTGCTCATGCTACTGATCCAGTTTCAACAGCGGCTATGGAACCCTGACCCGGTCACCGGATGTGCTACCTTGTCTATTTGATTGATAGATACAGGGAGGCAGTCAGTAACCTGGCAGTGTGGTGCCTGAACAACAACCTCTCCCTCAATGTAAAACTATGGAGCTGATCGTGGACTATAGGAAACGGGGGGAGGGGCACACCCCCATCCACAGGGCTGCAGTGGAGCAGGTCGAGAGCTTCAAGTTCCTCAGTGTCCAAACCATTGTCCAAATACATGGGCACATCCAGGACATCTATATCAGGTGGTGTGGGAGGAAGGCCAGGAAAATGGTTAAAGACTCCAAACACCCAAGAATATTCTATTCCACACGGCAAACGGTACCAGTGCATCAAGTCTGGCACCAACAGGCTCTTGAACAGCTTTTACCAAGCAATAAGACTGATAAATAGCTAACAAAATAGCGACACCTACTGAGTTAACCGTATATCTTTATTGACCGGCAATTTTTATGTCTACGCACACTCACAGGGCCCTACACACACGCTCATATATTTATACTGACTCCACACACACACACACCCACTCACATACAAGCTGCTGCTATTCTGTTTCTTATACCCTTTTGCCTTGTCACCTTACCCGTGGATACATATCTCCATTACTCCAGTATCCCTGCACATTGAAAATATGGTATTGGAACTAGAGGTCGACCGATTAATCGGAATGGACGATTAATTAGGGCCGATTTCAAGTTTTCATAACAATCGGAAATCGGCATTTTTGGGCGCCGATTTTGCCGGGGTTTTTTAACACCTTTATTTAATCTTTATTTAACTAGGAAAGTCAGTTAAGAACGCATTCTTATTTTCGATGTCGGCCTCGGAAAGAGGCAGAATGACAGATTTTTACCTTGTCAGCTCGGGGAATTCAATCTTGCAACCTTACAGTTAACTAGTCCAACGCTCTAACCACCTGCCTCACAAGGAGCCTGCCTGTTACGCGAATGCAGTAAGCCAAGGTAAGTTGCTAGCTAGCATTAAACTTATCTTATAAAAAACAATCAATCATCAACTTAACCATCAACATCAATGCCTTTTAAAATCAATACACAAGTATATATTTTTAAACCTGCATATTTAGCTAAAAGAAATCCAGTTTAGCAGGCAATATTAACCAAGTGAAATTGTGTCACTTCTCTTGCGTTCACTGCACGCAGAGTTAGGGTATATGCAGCAGTTTGGGCCGCCTGGCTCTTTGCGAACTAATTTGCCAGAATTTTACGTAATTAAAGGTTCTGCAATGTAACAGGAATATTTAGACTCATGGATGCCACCTGTTAGATAAAATACAGAACGGAATAAACGTTTTGTTTGCGAGGTGATAGGTCAAATCCGGAAACTAAGGCTCGCATTTCTGTGTGTTTATTATAGTTAAGTCTATGATTTGATATTTGATAGAGCAGTCTGACTGAGGGGTGGTAGGCAGCAGCAGGCTGGTAATAGTCAAAGGTATATGGTTTAGAGAGAAATAGTCAAAGCGTTATAATTCCTGTAATAACTTGCGGCTGAACTTGAAAGGGGTTCCTTCGTTATTTTACCGTTCATGTCTTCCATAGAGAATGTCTTGATCTACCTCAAATAAACGTCTGTGTTTCGTGCAGGCTTAAACCACCTCAGCATTTTGATACCCGTGTAAATCTCACTAGGATAAGGTAACGTTTGTAAAAATATTTTCAGAAATCCACTCTCACAAAAGAAATTCTCTTGGCTTATATTTAGCCAATATTGATCAGAGTTACCTTGTCCTATGGATATCTACACAGTTCTAAAATTGGCAAGGTGGTGTAAGCTTACACGAAACACAGACCTTATTTTAAGTGAATCTAAAAATATCCTATGGAATAAATGAATGGAGGAACTGCTTTTCAGATTTTGCTAGAAGGGGTCATGGGAATTATGACTAGCACTTTGGTAGTCAATTCTTTTGACTGCAAAAGTGATCTTGACTCAGAAAAGGTTTGTGACCACTAACCTAAAGGCAACACACATATGCACAAACACACCCATGTCTGTGCGAGCTTAACGCTAGTACCAATGAACCCCCCTCCCCCCACCCCCTCCCCACCCCACTCCAATCCACTCGTGGGGAAACACTGGTGATCAATTTTGCCATTTCTTTTAGAAACAGTCATAGCCCAGCTCCAATATCTCCAGGCGGGGTTGTAATGCTTATATGTTGCATGTGACAGTTTGATAAATCCCAATCATTTATTGCGCACACAAATCCTAGAATCACAAACGCCAAATTTTAGTGAGAAATGTTTGCACGGTTGATAAATGAGGCCCCAGACCTCTTGGCTGAGGCGGTAATATGCTTATCTCCATACAGGGAGCCAGGCTACACTGTCTTTCAGAACAAAATAAATAAGTATAGACATGGGCTTCGTCCCAAATCACATCCTATTCCCTGGGCCCTGGTAAAAACTGTGCCCTAAATTGAGAACTATTTAGGATGCAGACATGATGTTTCCCCTGACCTGGTTGGAGGACAGCGGAGAAGCAAAGTAGTGGCTGTGCAGGTTGCGTCCGGTGTTGAGGTGGGTGAGGCGGATGGTCTGACCACACTTAACAGGAGTCCCACGGTGACATAGGGCCCCACTGGTGCCCCGTACACTCCAGTAACTGTTGCTGTCCTCCACTGTGGTCACCCCTGTCACTGACTGCTGCCCGCTACCTGGCAGGGGACACACAGAATTGAATACCCAGACAGAAATCAATACGCAAAGTCAGGCAAACAGACACATTAAAAAAAAGTACATGTAAGAACACCAGTCATTAACCTTGAGTGGACACACTCAAAAAGCAAGGAGGGACGGAGAGAGATAATCTAATCAAGCCATCCTGATGTTTCCATTTTCTCTGGCCAAGCCAGCTAGCAGCTAGCTGTAATGTATTGACTCACCAGATCCGTAGCGCACGTCGTGAGAGTGCAGTCTGACATTGTGCTTTACATTTAACAGCTTCACGACCGAGCCGCAAGTCACAAAGCTAAGTTCCGTTGCGAGCGATAGCACAAATAAACATGACAATAGGAAAAATCGAAATAAAAAGTGTGCGGGGCCAGTGCGTTTATCCATTACAGCTCTCCGCTGCCACTAAAATCAGCGACTGATATTAGTTTATTCTACGTCATCGAAATGGTACAGTGGCAAAGAAAGAGCGAATCTTCCTTCGCGCCTGCTGCTGGCGCGGAGTAGTTATTGCAGATTCGAGACATTACTGAGAAGTGATGGGACTTTTGAAGGTTTTGTTAGAGTTGAGTATTTCTGAGGCTTTGTCGTTTCTTATCGCTGGAAACAGTACTTTTAGTTCGTTATTTTTTACTTCAATCGCTGCAGAACGTAGTCGTAGGACTTGACGTTCCGCCCATGTCCACCAGAGGGAGGGGGTGAGATCCACGAGCTAAAACCCGCTTCTGTGACACAGCAGCGTTACGCCGGAAGTTTCCTCAACACCGGAACTCATCAGCCATTTCTATTATTAGAAGCTGCATGAAAAGATTGCAGACCAACACATCCTACGTTTCAAGGATTTAAATAAAGTATCGTCGCAGGGTTAGAAGTAAGTTATTTTAACAAAGGAGTTTGGTGACCAGTGAAATAATCCCGCGCCAAAAACATAAGAACAATATAGCCGTGACTCGACTGATTGTCCCCCTGGCTGGTTAGCTAACATATTGCTATTGTTAGCTGGCTTACTGCGAAGTGCAGCTAGCCTATGGGCCTTGTCTCCCAGTACCGTGATTTATCAACTTAACAGATTTCTGGTTGAAGTCAAGGGTACATACATCACAATTTATGGTTCATTATCAACGTTTATTGGGAAAATACTAGCCACATGGCTAGTAACGTAACGAATGCAGGTTGTGTGCTAGCTAGCCGTTTAGGAAGTTCAAAATTATGAAAAGGCATAGATAGCTATGTCTTTCCAGAGAGAGCATTATATACAACAGTAGGGGAAGTTGGCTAGAAACCCAAGCATCACGGGAGCAACAGTGGTTCCCTATCTAACGTTACTTAGGTAATGTTAGCGAAGTGTGCTGTTTGCACTTTCTGGTCACAGCTGTTTTGTCGTCTTTTGTGCGCGAGACGTCAATTATCTCTAGTCTAGGGGAACATTATGTTCCAGATTCGCGCAACTCGTTCTGTTCAGCAATCAATCCACGAGTCTCTTCTGGACATTAATCCGTGGGATTCAGTGCCATGTTATTGACTTCTTTGCAGCCCCGTCAACCCTGCATTCTCTAGTTTTCCTGGTTTGGTGCATCTTTGCAACTCTGAGACCAATATTCTCGGATGATACAAATTATCTCTAGCACAGTGGTTCCCACCCCACTTGGCCTATCCACAGGGAGGTACTTGAGAATAATCATGAGACCATAGGCCTACTGGTAAAACGCACACTAGGGGGTACTCCTGGCAGAGCAACATTACGTTGGGGATACAGCAACCAAAAAAGGTTGCGAGCCACACTACCACTCAAATTGTTTTAACCTCTAGTGTGTGTCTTGTGTTAACCTGTAGTGTGTCTGTCTGTCCAGGCCTTGCAGACATGTCTGACTTCATCGACAGTGAGGCTGAGGAGTCAGAGGAGGAATTTGAGGAGAAAGACCTGAAGCCCAAAAAGACCCAGGCGTTTATGGATGATGGTGAGCTTGAGCAGATGATTACAGTTGACTGATTTCTTATGTAATCATCAGAAGATGTGTGAGTATGACAAGTTTAATGTCTGTCAGCCCGGGCAATTCTTCTGTCATGTCTTCATCAGTCAGTTCTTGTGTGTGTGTGTGTGTGTTCATGAGCAAATGTGTTTGCGTGTGTGTTTAATGCTTCCTCCTCCTCCCCAAACAGAGGAAGAGGAGGAAGAGTTAAACACAGAGGACCAGGATGAGCACGGAAACCTGAGGGGGCTCATCGATGATGATGTGGATGAAGATGAAGAAGCGGAAGAAAAGAGGAGCGGAGGAGCGGGTAGCGGCAGCGACTCAGAGGATGAAGTCAGACACAGGCGCAAAAAACGCAGTGAGTTTGGGCTTCGGGGGCCTCACTTATAAACTTTGTGTACATTGCACTCTATATGTCTGCGTGCGCCATTTCTGAAAAGACTGAGATTTATAAACTTGGCGCAAGCCATACATACGCATGTTTCCACATTATAAATCAGACCCGCCCTGAAACTGTGCACACATGAACAAGTATTAAATCTCTGCATGTAAAATGCCCATCATTCACTTTTTATGGTGACAATAACACCCATATTTGCTATACTTTGGAAGTATTGGATTTAGGCTAAGGCAGTATCTAAAGGAAATAGAAATGGCGAACTTGATTAAATGTCTCTGGAAGTGTTGGCAGTGACGTTTTCTGCCGTTTCTGAACAATGTGAACCAATCGTTTGAATTCAATAATGTTTTTTGCGTTTACTTTTTCCCTGACCTAAATGTATGCCTACACCCAGTGGTAGCCTGAACACTGTATATTATAAACCATTCTCCCTTTCGGATGCATAGGTTAATATTTCAAATATTTTGATCTATCTAATATGCCCAATTAAATGCGCATGGTAATTTGTTGTAGGCTAAAGCTTCTTCTGCGATATGAACCAATCATGGCCAGAATAGGTGGTGAGGAATTTATTCTGCAATGGTTATGAAAATATGTATTATACATGGAACATTGTTTACTTGAGACATTTGAAATTACAGTAGGCTATTCAGTCGTACAATAGCCTACAAAAACATAAATGGAAAAGGTGAACCGTCTTTTCTACTGTTAAACTGCGCTCAGAGTCAGATTGCATAGAGCAAAATACTTGAGAGTTTATCTTTTTACTACTGTAAAGTGGGTCCAATTAAATGAGAGATGGGATGTTGTAGGGCCTATAGGCTACTTCGCGAGTACTTAAGCATTACAGTCAGAAAAGGTGAGGAATTTATTCTGCAATGGTTCTGAAAATAAAATAAATACGAATATTTTCCCTATGTCTAATTATTTGACATTCTAAAAATAAAACGCATCCATTTAAAAAAAAAATGTTTTTGCTCCTCACCAATGGCAAATGGCTGCATTCTTGTTAAGGTTTTCCTGTGGTTTTTTTTATGAATAAGCTTTTCATCATATCCCTCATTTGCACAACATACTTACTTGCCAGTTTGCAATTCAGTATTTCAACCACTAGCAGATGTGTGAACACATGTAGGCAGACTCAATAGCCTTGGCTTTTCTAATGACTGCCTCACCTGGTTCACCAACTACTTCTCTGATAGAGTTCAGTGTGTCAAATCGGAGGGCATGTTGTCTGGACCTCTGTCAGTCTCTATGGGGGTGCCACAGGGTTCAATTCTCGGGCCGACTCTTTTCTCTGTATATATCAATGATGTCGCTCTTGCTGCGGGCGATTCCCTGATCCACTTCTACACAGACGACACCATTCTGTATACTTCTGTCCCTTCCTTGGACACTGTGCTAACTAACCTTCAAACGAGCTTCAATGCCATACAACTCTCCTTCCTTGGCCTCCAACTGCTCTTAAACGCTAGTAAAACCAAATGCATGCTTTTCAACCGTTCCCTGCCCGCACCCACCCGCCCGACTAGCATCACCTGGACGGTTCCGACCTAGAATATGTGGACAACTATAAATACCTAGGTGTCTGGTTAGACTGTAAACTCTCCTTCCAGGCTCATATTAAACATCTCCAATCCAAAATCAAATCTAGAATTGGCTTTCTATTTCGCAACAAAACCTCCTTCACTCACACCGCCAAACTTACCCTATTAAAACGGACTCTCCTACCGATCCTCGACTTCGGCGATGTCATCTACAAAATAGCTTCCAATACTCTACTCAGCACCTTATACCACCCACCACTGCGACCTGTATGCTCTAGTCGGCTGGCCCTCGCTACATATTCGTCGCCAGACCCACTGGCTCCAGGTCATCTATAAGTCTATGCTAAGTAAAGCTCCGCCTTATCTCAGTTCACTGGTCAAGATAACAACACCCGTAGCACACATTCCAGCAGGTTTATCTCACTGATCATCCCCAAAGCCAACACCTAATTTGGCCACCTTTCCTTCCAGTTCACTGCTACCAGTGACTGGAACGAATTGCAAAAATCGCTGAAGTTGGAGACTTTTATTTCCCTCACCAACTTTAAACATCAGCTAACTGAGCAGCTAACCGATCGCTGCTGCTGTACATAGTCCATCTGTAAATAGCCTTCCCAATCTACCTACCTCATCCCCATACTGTTTTTATTTACTTTTCTGCTCTTTTGCACACCAGTATCTCTACTGGCACATAATCATCTGCTCATTTATCACTCCAGTGTTAATCTCCTAAATTGTAATTATTCGCTCCTATGGCCTATTTATTACCTACCTCATGTCTTTTGCACACACTATATATAGACTTTCTTTTCATTGACTTGTTTATGTTATTGGCTTGTTTATTGTTTATTCCATGTGTAACTCTGTGTCTGTGTCGAACTGCTTTGCTTTATCTTGGCCAGGTCGCAGTTGTAAATAAGAACTTTTTCTCAACTAGCCTACCTAGTTAAATAAAGGTGAAATAGATTTTTTTTAAAGCATGGTCTAAAGTTTACTGGGTGGTAAGCACATGCTCACTTCATTTTTATAAATACCAACGTATGTGTAAATACTGTTGGAATCACATTTTGGGTATATTTTGTACGTATGAACGGTTTATAAGCAAGGCCACTAGGCTTTTTAAGCGTTTCATTCCAAAAGGTTGTTCACTCCCTTCCACTTTGTGGATCTGATAGTCTTGTCTGGTAGATAAATGAAAACAATTTTATGGAAGCTCATTTCCGCTCTCTCTTGCCTCCCCACCACATACATCCCTCTCCTTTTTCCCCTCCCTCTCTCTCCCTTCCAACCTTTTACTGCCACTCTCTTCCCTCTTTCTCCTTCCCTCCCTCCAGACTATGATGACTACCTGGATGATGATGACCTGGACCTCATTGAGGAGAACTTGGGGGTCAAAGTCAAGAGGAGGGTAAGCAGACATATCCTCTCTGGCATGCTTTCAATCGGGAATCTAAGCCTATATTAATAAAGTCGCTGATCTAGAATCATATCCACCTTGGCTATATAATCATATCATTAGATCATATTAATTATTATCTAGAAGGAAAAACTGATCCTTTAGCAGATATCCTACTCAGAGATGCTTTGTTATTAAAATGACTCACGATTACTTGTTAGTAATGGCACACATTCAATTATCATATGAACGCATGGACCCTGGTTAAAAGCTCTCTCCCTCTGTGGCCCTGACAGAAGAAGAAGTATGACCGCGTGAAGCTGATGGATGATGATGAAGATGACGAAAAGGACCAGATTGCAGACGAGATCTTCCACGGAGGAGACGGAGAGGGGGAGCTGGAGGAGGGAGAGACCGTCGACCCGCCCCTCCATCGCCATGGTGAACGCCACGATGAAGAGGAGGAAGAGGAAGGAGAGGAGGAGTCAGGTTCTTACGATAATGCTAATAATGATACAGATTTAAGTATTTTTGAGAAACTAAAAGCTCTATTTAGGCAAATGTAAACATATTACAGGAAAGGGAATTATACATACTTTTGGATGAATACTTCGTGGTTGTGTAACTGATTTCAATAATTTCCTCAGATATTGACGACTTTATTGTGGACGACGATGGCCAGCCCATCACAAAGAAGAGAGGCAAGTTCTCAGGATACACGGACGCGTGAGTGTTCACACACACCTCTGTCAACTAGACAGAACGGTATGATTCCATTTGACCCAGTTCTTTCCTTCCTGCATACAGTGCATTCAGAAAATATTCAGACCCCTTGACTTTTTCCAATTTTGTTACGTTACAGCCTTATTCTAAAATTGATTAAATAAATAAAATACCTCAGCAATCTAAACACAGTACCCCATAATGACAAAGCGAAATAAGGTTTTTTGAAATTTTCCAAATGTCTTAAAAAGGAAAGAAAAATAAAATCTTTATTTACATAAGCATTCAGACCCTTTGCTGTGAGACTTGATATTGAGTTCAGGTGCATCCTGTTTCCATTGATCATTCTTGAGATGTTTCAACAACTTGATTGGAATCCACCTGTGGTAAATTCAATTGATTGAACATTATTTGGAAAGGCACACACCTTTCTATGTAAGGTCCCACAGTTGACAATGCATGTCAGAGCAAAGACCAAGCCATGAAGTCAAAGGAATTGGCTGTAGAGCTCCGAGAAAGGAATATGTCAAGGCACAGAGCTGGGGAAGGGTGCCAAAACATTTCTGCAGCAATGAAGATCCCCAAGAACCAAGTGGACTCCATTCTTAAATGGAAGAAGTTTGGAACCACCAAGACTCTTCGTAGAACTGGCCACCTGGCCAAACTGACCAATCGGGGAAAAGGGCCTTGGTCAGGGAGGTGACCAAGAACCCGATGGTCACTCTGACAGCTCTAGAGTTCCTCTGTGGAGATGGGATAACCTTCCAGAAGGACAACCATCTCTGCAGCACTCTACAAATCAGGTCTTAATGGTAGAGTGGGCAGACAACACTCCTCATGACAGCCTGCTTGGAGTTTACCAAAAGGCACCTGAAGGACTCTCAGACCATGAGAAACAAAATTCTCTGGTCTGGTGAAACCAAGATTGAACTCTTGGCCTGAATACCAAGCGTCATGTCTGGAGGAAACCTGGCACCATCCCTACGGTGAAGCATGGTGGTAGCGGCATCATGCTGTGGGGATGTTTTTCAGTGGCATGGACTGAGAGACTAGTCAGGATTGAGGGAAAGATGAACAAAGCAAAGTACAAAGAGATCATTGATGAAAACCTGCTCCAGAGCGCTCAAGACCTCGGACTGTGGCCAAGGTTCACCTTCCAACAGGACAACGACCCTAAGCCCACAGCCAAGAGAGTGCGGGAGTGGCTTCAGGACAAGTTTCTGAATGTCCTTGAGTGGTCCAGCCAGAGCCCGGACTTGAACCCAATCTAACATCTCTGGACACCTGGAAATAGCTGTGCAGCAACACTCCCCATACAACCTGACAGAGCTTGAGAGGATCTGCAGAGAAGAGTGGGAGAAACTCCCTAAATACAGGTGTGCCAAGCTTGTAGTGTCATACCCAAGAAGACTCCAGGCTGGAATCGCAGCCAAAGGTGCTTCAACAAAGTACCGACTGAGGGAACCTATACTTATGTAAATGTGATATTTCAGTTTTGTTTTTTGTAAATTTGCAAGAATTTTTAAAAACCTGTTATTGCTTTGTCGTGGGGTTTAGTGTGTAAATTGAGCGGGGGGAAATGATTTAATCCATTTTAGAATAAGGCTGTAACGTAGCAAAATGTGGAAAAGGCATCAAGGGGTCTTTCCGAAGGCGTTGTACATAGAAAGTGCAGAACAAACATTGAGAGTAGAGTCTTATTTAAAACTTACCCGTTCAAAGCAGCTATGATCTATTTATTTTATTTACGTACATTGGTTTATGAAGCAGCTCTTCAACATGCCTACCAAGATATGTACCTATGTATGAACTTAGGTATGAAGTGATCAAATAATACAAAATGGAGTCTCATCCTCTCCCGCACTCCTCCACACCCCATCCGTCTCTCTTCTTCATTCCTCTTTCCTCTTCTCCCCGTCTAAAGAGCCCTCCAGGAGGCCCAGGAGATCTTCGGCGGTGACTTTGACTTTGCAGAGTTTGATGCTGACGCAGCATATGACCAGGGTGAGGAAGAGGAGGAGGACCAGGACGAAGAGGGCTGGGACCGGCCCAAGAAGCAGACGAAGAGGAGAGTGGGGAGGAAGAGCATTTTCGAGATCTATGAGCCCAGCGAGCTGGAGAGTAGTCACATGACAGACCAGGACAACGAGATCCGCTCCACAGACATGCCAGAGAGGTTCCAGGTGTGTGAGGGGGGGGGGGTGTTTTTGTGAGTGAGGGTGTGTGTGTGTGTGTTTTGTCTGTTTCACCCTCCTGTGTCCTTGAATATAGTTGTGCCATCTCAATCAATCCCTGTGTGTGTGTCTCACCCTCTCTCTGTGTTCTGTTCTGTAGCTGCGCTCCATCCCAGTGAAGCCTGCTGAGGATAATGAGTTAGAGGAAGAGGCAGAGTGGATCTACAGAAATGCCTTCTCAACCCCCACCATCTCCATGCAGGTAGGAACCTCTGACCATACTGCACATTCACTTCATACATACTACACACTGACTACATACTCACACACTATCTTTGCCCACCCCACCATCTCCATACCAGTAGGAACCTCTGACCGTACTATAAAGCCCTAACTTACGATATGATATATCCAGGGCTCCAGAATAACATTTTCTCCTGGTGGCACTGGTGCAACTAAGTTTTTCAGTTGGTGGCACCAGGCCATGATTTGGTCACACTAGAGCTGTGGCGGTCACACATTTTCGTCAGCCGGTGATTGTCAAGCAAATAACTGTCGGTCTCACGGTAGTTGAACGTTAATAAACATAAACACATTTATCATCTGGCTTCCACATATGCTGACCCTTTGGAACATCTATATTTTAAAAAGTAATGAATCCATTATTTATTTTAGACAGATCTAAAGAAGCATGATATGAAGAAAATGTAGTCTATTTCAAAAGAACAGAATAACATACTCTTGAGTTGTCCTGATCAGGCTATGCGAAATGACTGTGGGTTACACGAGTTCATTTAGCAGACAAGATTTGCTTAGAATTCCGTGGCATTATTTTCTAGTAATGAACAATACAATTGAACAAAGCTGAATAAAATCAAAAGGATATTTTCTGAAACGTTTTGAGGGCGTGTCCACGTGGCTATTCTTCGTTTAACAAAGAAATAGGTATTCCTATATGCTTAATTTAGAGTTATTAATCTATCTTTAGTTGTTCAACAAAAGTTGGGCCATATGTTTTGATTTTTAATACATTGTAAGGCTACATGATGCGAAACAGTTGCTTTAAAGGCATGAGCCTCTGCTTTGTTTATTGCGCAGGCTGTACACACGACATCAGTCACTCATTCACAATTTGACTTGATAATGCCTAAACTTTTGCAGTGACATATTGTCACCCATCAGACTATTCTTGATTTCATATTGTCTTTACATATACTAAATAATATGTGGCATTTTATTTAGAATGGACCATTATCATGCACCTGTATCGAAACAGGGGCAGTTGGAAAAAATGAGTGTCATCTATGCACTTAAATAGCGAAAGGAGGATGCTTTTCCCTTTGGTTTATTTTCATGCCAGTCAGGTAGGCTATACTCCTGTGGTATATAATCAATGTACTTAATATTAAGTTGAGAAATAAATATAGTAGGCCTAGCCTATAGAAAGCTGATCTTCCTCTTTTTAGGAGAGGCTATCACCTTTTTTTTCTTGCTCAATTGCATTGCCTGTTGAAATGTTGAGCTCATGGGCTCTCATGAAGTGTTTGATTTATTTTCATTGATGTCACAGTGATTAGAGGGAAAATAGAGTGCTGAGTACCAGGCAGTTAGCAAGTTTGGTAGGCTACTAATGACAATCAGCAGCATCAGAGCTTGGAGAAGCCTAATTACCTTGACTAAACGGTTATGTGGAATTTTAATACCTTCATGACTTGGGACTGCCGGTGTGGCAGTAATACGGTCACCGCAACAGCCCTAGGTCACACCAATTTCTTTTTGCGGTGTCACGCAATCTTATAAAGTATTTCACAATGCTTTTTAAAATGTAAGCGATCGATTACTGAAATGTCATTCAATAAATGAGTTTCATCTTATATGTTATGATTCCAATATTTTCATGTGCTACATAATCCATTGATTGTCATTTAATTTTGGTTTGACAATTAGTCTGTTGTATTTTACTATTAAAATAGGGTTCCAGAATTATACTAATTTTATTTTTATTTTTTTCAATCAAGATGAATTGGCCTGCATCTTTATGTGCACTAATATCATAGGCAAATTTATTCGAGACCATCTGAGTAACTCAAAACACGTTAGCAAGATATAAAAAATATACTTGAAATATAATACCCAACTGCTAGTAACCATGTATTAATTTAACAGTAAATGTAATGTCCAAAAGAAAGCGTACCCCATTCCTCATCTCAAAGCCGTATCAAATATAATAATTTGTTCTTAACTGACTTGCCTAGTTAAATAAAGGTTAAATAAAAAATATCTAATTTGTAGGCTATAATAGTTGCTATTGAGCTCAAAATTGAGAAATTATACCTAAAGAAAGCTGAGAACATCCTCTATTCAACTGTGACAACAGGATAGTTGTGTTCTCCCCACAATTGGATTTGAAAATATTATACAATCAGAACGCATGTTTTCTCCCGGAGCATTTTGGGGGGGGGTAATCGTGAGGATAATGTACTTTACAGTTTGACTAAATCATGGGTTTAGCCTCCTAAAAAATATGACATTTTTAGTGAGGTGACCCTGTAGAATGTGCAGCTCGCACCGATGCGACTAATTAAAAATGTAACTCACACAGCCAAGTCAAATGTCACATAATGCGACTAAATGGTCGCAGTCTGAAACCCTGGATATATCCATATCAATCATCCTCAATGCTGGTATTACCTACAACCACCACATACCTTACAGACAACACACAAACACCCAACACCCCAATAACTCACTAAATATCCCATTTCATTCTCCTCATCCAATACCTCAGTGCAATTGCACTATCTTCATACACATGAACAGCCCAGCACATTCCTTACTGTCTCGGGCCGGCACCATACTCTTCTTTCTTTGTTAAAAAATGATCAACTGTTTTCTGGGTGTTCAGGAGAGTACAGACTACCTGGACAGAGGGACCACCACAAACCTCAGCAGGAAAGGCCCCAGCACCATCGCTAAGATCAAGGAGGCCCTCAACTTCATGAGGAACCAGCACTTTGAGGTACATCACCCAATTACATTTGCGTGAGTGTGTAGTGGCTAAGGCCCTAAAGGCGTCCACATACAAAGGTTTGGTTTGATCCTAGCAGATCTTGGTTAGGCGACGCAAACGTCTGCTCGCTTATTCCCTTAAAAGACCTTTGCTTGAAAAACAAGCAATATTACTGTTTCTCCCTCTTGATACGCCGTAGCAACAACATAGCCAAAAGTCAGAATTAGTCTGTAAATCAAGCTTTACAGTGGTGTCTGTCTCATGTTCTCACCCACTTTACATTCTTTGTTTTCTCCAGGTTCCGTTCATCGCATTCTACAGGAAGGAGTATGTAGAACCGGAGCTCAACATCAACGACCTGTGGAAGGTCTGGCAATGGGACGAGAAGGTAAAGGATGACCTCATCACAACCTTTGGCATTTAACACCCCACACACTTTTGCGTATACCAGCAGTTGGTCACCTTAGCATAGGTTGTTACAACTGTAATCCAATAGAAAGTAAGTTGTTTCTTATTGACCCACTTCCTGACCCCTGACCTCTACCTCTGACCTCTGGGACCCCAGTGGTGCCAGCTGAAGAGCAGGAAGCAGAACCTGACACGACTGTTCCGGAGGATGCAGTCGCACCAGTATGAACAGATCTCTGCCGACCCTGACAAACCCCTGGCTGATGGCATCAGACCCCTGGACACGGCTGATATGGAGAGGTACGTACAGCCAACCATAGGGTCAGAGGAGGTATGGACTGTGTCTGAAAGGGCATCCTATTCCTTATCTCAGGGGTTGGCAACAGCTGGCCCTTAGGCCAGGTCTCAATTAGAGTCCGACCGATATGAGATTTTCTATTCCTATTTTAGAGTGAAAATATTGACTGATATACAGTACCAGTCAAAAGTTTGGACGTACCTACTCATTCAAGAGTTTTTATTTTTACTATTTTCAACATTGTAGAATATGAAATAACACATATGGAATCATGTAGTAACCAAATATTTTATATTTGAGGTTCTTCGTAGTAGCCACCGTTTGCATTGATGACAGCTTTACACACTCTTGGCATTTTCTCAACCAGCTTCATGAGGAATGCTTTTCCAACCATCTTGAAGGAGTTTCCACATGTGCTGTGTACTTGTTGGCTGCTTTTCCGTCACTCTGCGGTCCAACTCACCCCAAGCCATATCAATTGGGTTGAGGTCGGGTGATTGTGGAGGCCAGGTCATCTGATGCAGCACTCCATCACTCTCCTTGGTCAAATAGCCCTTACACAGTGAAAACATATGATTGATGGAAGTTGATAATTCAATAATAACAGTAGGCAAAAGCAACAAAATGCAGATTGCAGGATTATTCTAAATTGTTAAGCAAACTTTGAATTTGTGTCCTTAAAGGTTAGGAGCATCACATAAAATCTATGGTAGCACCAGAAAGACAATATTATTTCTGTTAAAACTGTTACTCTTGTGAAAGGAGGATGAACAGCATGGGTAGTGGTTAGGGTTTAGGGACATCCCAAGGGTCCCGGATAGCACTAACCCTCAAGTACGCTCACACAGCTAGTTAGTACTCGTACTGGAAATGGGGGTGCCGTAATGTGAAGTTGGACCAGTCCCTGACAAGTAACAATCCATACATTAAAACGTAACTACCAAAAACTACTTTGGAACCTGCTATGTTATTTTTTGTGTCTCTGAAAACATTGGAATGACCACTTGAGGAATTCCCTTTGCAAAGAGCAAATATAACACCAGATTTCGCAGGCTTCTCTAAAGGGCTGTAACATTAACATTACCACAGAGTTGATCGTTTTTAGCATGGCACTTCCTTCACATTTGAGCATAGCATTCATTGTTTGTCACGGCACCCAAAACCCTACCACGTAACAGTATAGGTCCAGTGCGCATTTTTGGCAATTTATTGAGCTGGCATCGTAGAAGCAGTAACAGTTAGGTCGCAGTATTTCACTCTCCTCTGACTGGTGTAGTTGCTTTGGGTGATTGTGTCCAATCTTGCTGTAGCATGCCAAGGCAAGATAGGCTAATGGCCATGAAAAGAGCGCCATCTTCAGCACAAATAATGAAATGCCCCCCCATGAAGAACAGCTTTTTTTTATCCCATTTTTTCGGGGTGGATTATATGCTGATACAAATACATCCAAAAAGGCCAATATTGTCCGATAATATCAGTCGTGCTCTATTCTCAATGTTATCAAGGTATGATATTATTGTTTTTTTCCCCAAATCAAATCTATTTTTGGGTTTAGTTGTGGTCACTTTGCAATATACAAATTATGATAATGTTTTTCCGGCCACCCGACCATTCACGCCGACCCGCGGCTGGATCTAGTTGCCTGCACCTGCCTTATATATAGGGTACTACCTTTAACCAGAATGCGTCTTAACACAGGGCCATAGGAGAACGCTGTGGTACGAGGGGGGTCAGTGTGACCTGTTGACACAGGTCACACTGATATAGTTGATGATTGACAAGCTCTGTCCTGCACATTGTGTAAACGACAGGTGTAAAAGGACCGATAAGGGATATTGTAGAAATAGAAGTTCAGGAATCAGTGCTTTAAAAAAAAAAATAATAATAAGATTGTGTGCTCCAGTGTTGTAATGCACTAGGGGCCAGTTTCCCAGACACACAAAGCCTAGAGAATCTCCCCAAAAAATTCTGTGCCTGGTATTCTGACTTGACATATTAATAACCAGATATTGAAACAGTTCACAAGAATGCATAATAATGCATTGAATATGTTATGTGTATAATCCCATTTCCTTCCGTGCTGCGATGTAGCCTGTAAAGCGAGGAAGATGCATGTTAAAGTTTGGTTGGCACGCGGGCAAATCCTGTTATGTACGCTTTCCATTCATGTATTTTTGTGCGTTTAGTTTGCCTTACAAAGTGCACGTTGTAATGGTATTGAGATCACTATTTCTACAGGAGTATATATTACATACCCCCCTATTAATCCTCGTTATTGATGATGTAAAATGTTACCTCCTGCTGCTTCGGGAGTTTTGGCAAACCAGGTCTGCAGTCTGAAGCTTTTATCCCCCTGGCCAAATCCCAGGGGGAGATAAATGTTACTCCAATCTATTATAGGCTTTTTTCATGGGCTAATTGTTACCTAAAGCTAGTTAGTTGAGTTATATGTTATGGTGTGTCCTGTGTGGCTCAGTCGGTAGAGCATGGCGCTTGCAACGCCAAGCGTCGTGGGTTCGATTCCCGCTGGGGCCACCCATATGTAAAAGTAGTGGCCCCAGCCGACTTGTAAGTCGCTTTGGACAAAAGCGTCTGCTAAATGGGATATATATATATATATTTATGGTGTATTTAATGCCTGTATTTCAACCTGTTAATTGTTGATCCAGTCCGAGGTGAGCCCTGATGGAATTTACTTTAAGCCATGTCATTCCTTTCTTGGCCGGGTTGCGGGCAGTTATTATTAAGGCCTGTTGTGTATTGAGTTTAACCTTGATTTTATTTATTTTCAGTTTACCCCAAGTTTGTTTCCTGTTCTGGCCATTGTCATGTTTATTTTGTTTGTACATTGCTGCACATAGTATACAACAGTTTTGGTGCTTCTTCTCCACTAATGAAAGCCACCCCTGGGCATTGCACTGTGTTAGTTTGTCTGCCTCCTAACTGAAACCTCCACCACTAGGGAGGTTTCCCATACACTTAGTTTGTGTCCAGGAAGCTGGACCCAGATTTCCCGTTACATGGTTGTCAAAGTTCAGAAGTCTCATATCCCCATGTCTTCATAAAAGACATAGGACCAATTTAGTAAAGTCCAGCTAGTGTAACTGTTTCCCTCTCCCCTCCTCTTTTCTCCTTTCCTCACCTCTTCTCCCCTCCTGTAGACTGAAAGACGTCCAGTCCATAGATGAGCTGAGTGATGTGTACAGCCACTTCCTGCTGTACTACGGCAGAGACATCCCCAAGATGCAAAACACACTCAAGGCCGCCAGTAAGAAAAAGACGCTGAGGAAGATCAAGGAGGTTAACGAGGACGGTGGGAAAACATAAATTCTTGGGCTTATTGTTACATTTTCATATTGAAAACTGTTATAGTAAATAACTACATTGTTACCCAGAAATGATTTCATAAGGAGATCGAAACAGCTGCAATGAGGGTGGCATTGTTGCATGGAATGTAAAATAACGGCACCTTTTGAACAACCAGGCTTTGTCTTTATTTTTAAATGTGTTTACCACCCTCCACACTGTGTGACATAATGTCTCTTCCATGTCCATTCAGGTGAGGAGGAAGAGGTGGAGGTGGAGGAGGAGGAAGAGCAGAAGGGGCCAGACCTGAAGCTGGCATCTCGTAGAGACATGTACAGCATCTGTCAGAGCGCAGGGCTCGGTAAATCACCTCTGCTGACCTCTAATATGGTGTCTTTTTATCCCTACTTTATTGGACATATGCTTGACTTCGTCGTGCGTGTGGTGGATGCAAGGGCCTTGACATGTGAAATGTAAACCAGGTATGCGCACATGCAGTGCCTCAAGACATTACTTTTGGCAATCTGTCCTTTTCGTATTCAGCAGAGACTGATGTTTTAAAATTAGGGCTGTCAAAGTTAATGCATTAATAACGCATTAATGCTTTACATTTTGAATGCCTTTTGAACACATACCCTGCACCACGTAGTCTCCAAAGGTCCTTCACAGTGTCCTTACACAACAGCGGGTTCGACAATGCCCTAGCCAAATGGCAAAAAATAGTTGGGCGTTTCAATAACAGCCCACCGAAACAACAACCACTGAGAGATGCTTTGGCCCAACAGAAAACGAACATAACCATGCCAACCACAGCTGACCTGGAGAAACTGCAGAATCTGGGGGCAGTACTGTAGCCCTGCAAGTAATCTTCTTTATCACTCTGTTAGTGAGTGTGAGAGAGACCATGTTCTGTACATTTCCTGCTCAATGGTGTTGCATGCTTTGTGTCATCTCCTTTGGGTGATGGAGAGCTCTGATGACGTTCACAGACCTGGAGAAACGCAAGGAAAGCACCAACCTCACGTGGCTGAAGATCGCCACAGCACCCGACCCAAGGTTTAAGGACTTGAAGTGCCTTCCTAGAGCTAGACCTGGGAGGTGTGTGCTTTGGTCAGCAACTTGCTGAAGGAAGAGAGGCCTGCACAGCAACCTGATAAAGCAACGGAGTCCGAGCCACCAAAGAAGAAAGCTGCCCTCTTGTTCAGTTCTTTTGAGTCTGTGTCCGATGAAGAGGAGGAGTCCTTTGAGAAATGTGTGGAGTGTAGGCACACACCAGGCTGGCCTGCATTGCACGAAGGCTCCTGGCAACGCCTGCCACATCAGTACCTTGTGAGAGGTTGTTTTCACTCTTTGGCCGTATCGTACAGAAGAAGAGAGCAGCTTTTTCATCTGAAAATGTCAGTGGGCTTGTTTGTCTAAGCAACCTAGTCAGTGAAAAGAAATAGGAGGACGACTGAAGTGTATGGTCACAAGTTCAGTGGAATTCATGACATTGTTGGACAGGTTTATGCTATTTGCCAGTGCTTTTTTCTTATAGCCAACCCTCCAATCGGTAACTGGGAGAACAATAATTTGGAATGGCTGACGCTTTAAGTATGTGTGTGTGCGTGCGTGTGTGTGAACTTCATGAACATTTGAGGGAGTAGGCCTGCTGGGAGCATTATTAGTAAGTTACAGGACTTTTGTATTGCTTGTTTATGGTGAAAACATTCTGATACAGAGTATTTGTTGTTTCAGTCCCTACATGCCTATAACGCAATACACTGCTTTTTGTTTTTGCACCAAATTTGAGCAAATAAACTTTTGCGATGAATCGTGATTAATTATTTTAATCATTTGACAGCTGTAGTTAAAATATGAGTGCACTGAGACATGTATAAAGATTGAAGATCCTGTCTTCCTTCCCTTCTCTCTGTCTCAGACGGCCTGGCTAAGAAGTTTGGTCTGACTCCAGAGCAGTTTGGGGAGAATCTGAGAGACAGCTACCAGCGCCACGAGACAGAGCAGTTCCCTGCTGAGCCTGTAGAGCTGGCCAAAGACTACGTCTGCAGGTAACCACACCACACACACATCAGGTAGCTCTGTAGAGCTTGCCAAAGACTGTCTGCAGATAACACACACACTGACCCCCTACCTCTTTTTTCTCTCTCTCTCTCTGTAGCCAGTTTAACAGTCCTGAGGCGGTGTTGGAGGGGACTCGTTATATGGTGGCCATGCAGATTTCCAGGGAGCCTCTGGTCAGACACGTCCTCAGACAGACCTTCCAGGAGAGAGCCAAGATCAATATCAATCCCACCAAGAAAGGAAAGAAGGTACGGGAACCAAGACAATGCACTAACACTAATGTAGAGTTATTTAGGCTATTTGGACTAAATGCGATATCTTATAAATAAATACAATTAAATAAATATCATCCCTATGTATCACCACTCTGCTTTACTGTAGTTTAACAAACTGACAAGATACAAACGTGCTACAATGCTGTGCCAAAATATACCAAATATGAGTGAGACCTGTCTCTAGACGACAGCAAACGTGCAGACAATAAAACTAGGGCTGACCCCAATTAGTGGGCGGCAGGGTAGCCTAGTGATTAGAGCGTTCGACTAGTAACCGAACTGTTACACATCTGTCGTTCTGCCCCTGAACAAGGCAGTTAACCCACTGTTCCTAGACCATCATTGAAAATAAGAATTTGTCCTTAACTGACTTGCCTAGTTAAATAAAGAAAAAAGAAAATAGTCAACTGGTCGATTGTTTGGTCGCTAGGCTGTTGGTTGACCGAGATCGTTTTAATCGAGCAGTAACAAATATATATACACTGCCGTTCAAAAGTTTGGGTTCACTTAGAAATGTCCTTGTTTTTGAAAGGAAAGCGCATTTTTTATCCATTAAAATAACATCAAATTGATCAGAAATACAGTATTGACATTGTTAATGTTGTAAATGACTATTGTAGCTGGAAACGGCTGATTTTTAATGGAATATCTGCATAGGCGTACAGAGGCCCATTATCAGCAACCATCTCTCCTGTGTTCCAATGGCACGTTGTGTTAGCTAATCAAAGTTTATAGAAGTGAATCGCAAATTCCAAACCGTTGGACAGCAACATAATACACTAAGGCACTGATCATTGGGAACGAGACTGCTAAGGCTTCATCCATAAGTTAAGTAGGTAGTTTAGCCTACAAAACTAAAACATTCCAGATGTTCAAATCAAAAGGCCTGATCTAAAATTACATCAATATTGTAGCCACATCTCAAGTCCCCGGTGGTGACACATTCAGAACTTAAAAGATGATTTAGTATTTATACTGAACAAAAATATAAACACGACATGATTAAAATTTCAACTATTTTACTGAGTTACAGTTCATATTAAGAAAATCTGTCAGTTGAAATAAATTCATTAGGCCCTAATCTATGGATTTCACATGACTGGGCAGGGGCAAAGCCATGGGTCGGCCTGGGAGGGCATAGGCCCATCCACTTGGGAGCCAGGCCCAGCCAATCAGACCGAGTTTTTCCCCACAAATTGGCTTTATTACAGTCAGCAATATTTAATCAGCTGTCCGGTTGGCTGGTCTCAGACGTTCCCACAGGTGAAGAAGCAGGTTGTGGAGGTCCTGGGCTGGTGTGGTTAAACGTGGTCTGCGATTGTGAGGCCGATTGGAAGTACTGCTAAATTCTCTAAAACGACGTTGGGAGGTGGCTTATGGTAGATAAAAAAACATTAAATTATCTGGTAGCAGCTCTGGTGGACATTCCTGCAGTCGGCATGCCAATGTCATGCTCCTTTGTGTTCTGTGACAAAACTGCACATTTTAAAGTGACCTTTTAGTGTCCCCAACACAAGGTGCACCTGTGTGATGATGTTAATCAGCTTCTTGATATGCCACACCTGTCATGTGGATGGATTATCTTGTCAAAGGAGAAATGCTCACTAACAGGGATGTAAACAACTTTGTACACAATTTGAGAGAAATAAGCTTTTTGTGCATATTTTCTGTGATCTTTTATTTCAGCTCATAAAACATGCGACCAACACTTTAAATGTTGCGTTTATTTTTGTTCAATATACTTTAAAAACTCTGACGAAGGCCAAGAGAAAAATAAACACTTAAGTCAGAAAACAAAAATATAAAAATACTTCTGTTTTCAATGATGTAGCTGACGATGCGGTACTCGTGGTCATTTTATGGAGAACAAAAACTACTTGCCTACATTTGAACACCAGGACAGAAGCTTCAGACACCTTCCCAATTAAGTAGCCTAGTTTTGTTTGTCTACTTGAAGAGAACTCGGGTCTATTACTCGCAGCCCACATCTTCCAATGCATTGTGGAAAAGTGTGCATCAAATTCTACTAGGCGAAGAGCTGAAATGAGTAACATCCTGGCATATAAACCATACCCGATTTAGAAATTTTGCATGCTTTTGCGTACTGAGATTACGTGATTGCATTGTTTCCTTTTTTTTTCGGAAGCGCATCCCAATATCTAATTGTTCAGCTATTGTCAAAGCTGAAATTAGAATGACATCCGGTAATTTAAAGTATACTTGATTTTCGAAATGTCGCATACTTGATTTAAAAATATTTTTTTTGCATACTCAAACGGCCTACTATTTAGAACCCAAGTGTGGGCGTTCAGACACGACCACTGTCAACGTTTTTAATATCTATGTTTGACGTACAGCTACATTGCGTCATTCCCTGGGTTGTTCTGAACAGAATGAGCCTATGTTTGTCGTACTGTGAATATAATTTGCCGCAGAACATGTATCTCAATGCACTCATGACTCCATTCTATGCGCACCCAATTTATGATCTGCTTCACTGAATTCCCTGGTAAAAGCCTAACACTTGAACATGGTATTTTCTAAATATGTTAGTCATGTTGGCAATAGAACAAGCTTTCAAATGATGCCCACCTGACCCAGATTGTGATTTTAAAATTGGCTGTTTTCTTGATTGCTTAAACATAAACAGCAATTGTGTGATGGTGGGGATACAGGGCTGTGTTCATAACAACTACAAGTGTGCTTTCTCTAGTTCTTCAATGACCCAGCTAGTAGAGCTCAAAAAAGCACCTTTATAATGGAAGTCATGAAAGTGCATTGGAATAACTTGAACTGAGAGGTGTGTGGCCACTTGGAGACACCAGTTAGACCTCTCACTCAAACCCTTGTAATTTTGTCTTTCGTTGCACCTACCCCAGCTTTTCTATTAATATTCTTATCAATGTATCCAGAGTGTTTTCAGATTTCGCTATCAAACAAATGTGGCGAAAAGTACAGTAAATGTAAAATACTGTACAGTGCCTTCAGAAAGTATTCACACACCTTGACTTATTCCACATTTTATTGTTACAGCCTGAATTCAAAATGGATTAAATAAAAAAAATTGTCACCCATCTACGCACAATACCACATAATGGCAGTGAAAAAATTTGGGTAAATGTTTTCACATTTATAGAAAATTAAATGCAGAAATATCTCATTAACATAAGTATTCACACCCCTCACTCAATCCTTTGTAGACTGACTTTCTGGGTAAGTCTCTAAAAGCTTTCCATACCTGGATTGTGCAACATTTGCCCATTTAAAAAAATATATATATTTTCAAAATTCTTCAAGCTCTGTCAAATTGGTTGTTGATCATTGCTAGACAACCATTTTCAGGTCTTGCAGTAGATTTTCAAACAGATTTAAGTCAAAACTGTAACTCGGCCACTCAGGAACATTCACTGGCTTCTTGGTAAGAAACTCCAGTGTATATTTGTGTTTAATAGTCACATTTGCAGGGTTGCCGGTGTGATTGCAGGGTACAGTGGAAATCTTGCAGGACTAAGTGAAGTAAAATAGGTAGCTAACTCGTGGTGGATATTCAGCAGCCTGATGGTCTGAGGGTAGAAACTATTGGCCAGTCTTTCATTTTTTTGTCATGGTGCCCTTGTACTGTCTCTGTCATTGAAGCGGGGAGAACAGGGCATGGCATGGCATGGCTTGGCCTTCCTGCGACACCTGGTGTTGTAGGGTAGGGGTCCTGTAGGGCAGGCAGTGTGCACCCAATGGTGCGTTCGGCTGCACGTATCACCCTCTGAAGAGTCTTGCGGTCCGTGGCAGTGGAGTTGCCGTACCAAACTGTGATGCAGGCCAAAAATATGCTCTTGATGGTGCTCCTGTAGAACACTGTGAGGGCCCTCGGGACTGGCCAAATTTCTTCAGCATCCTGAGGTTGAGGAGCGGCTGTTGTGCCTTCTTCACTACGGTGTCTGTGTGGTTAGACCATTTCAGCTTCACTGAGATGTGTACGATTTGGAATTGGGAGTTAATGATCGTCCCCACTGCGGCCCCCATTGATGAGGATGGGGGGGTGTGCAGCCTGGTTCCTCCTGAAGTCCACAATCAGCTCCTTTGTTTTGCTCACATTGAGGGAGAGTTTACCTGTCACCACGCCATCAGAGGGCCTACGTCCTCCCTGTAGGCTGTCTCGTTGTTGGTAATCAGACTGTCGTGTCATCAACCAACTTAAGGATAGTTTAAACTGTGTAAGACCATCCAGTCGTGGGTATACAGGCAATACAGGAGGGGGCTGAGGACGCATCTTTGTGGGCCCCCATGTTGAGAATCAGTGTCGAGGAGGTACTGTTGCCTACCTTGACCACCTGGGAGCGGCCCATCAGGAAGCCCAGGACCCAGTTGCATAGGGAAGGAGTTCAGAGCTGTGAGCTTTGTAATGAGCATATAGGGCAATATGGTATCGATGAACATCATCCTCACACATACATTCCCTTTGTCCAGGTGGGTAAAGCCTAGATCACATTAGTGTCATAGCATTTTGGTATACCAGAAGTACATTTATTTCCAAAGGAACGCTGCGTTTGCCTTGCAGCGCGTTCTGTGGTGCATACGTTGGATTTATTAAACATATACATCAAACTGTATGCATAGACGGCTTCACATCATTTTTTCTTATGCTGGGTATCATTCACACGTGTTATTATATAATTCACAAGTGATAAACTAATATTGTCACCCATCAGACTATTCTTGATTGAATCTTGTCTTTACATATACTAATAATATATGCAACATTTTGTTTTGATTTAAAATGGACCGTTATCATGCACCTGTATTGAAGTAGGGGCAGCGGGAAAAAATACATGTCATCTATGCACTTAAATAGCAAATGGAGGACGCTTTTCCCCATGTTTTTATTTATTTTATTTTTTTACCTTTATTTTACTAGGCAATTCAGTTAAGAACAAATTCTTATTTTCAATGACGGCCTAGGAACAGTGAGTTAACTACCTGTTCAGGGGCAGAATGACAGATTTGTACCTTGTCAGCTTGGGGATTCGAACTCGCAACCTTTCGGTTACTAGTCCAACGCTCTAAACACTAGGCTACCCTGCCGCCCAATGGTCTATTTTCATGCCAGCCAGGTATGCTATACTCCTGTTGTAAATACAAGCAATGTGCTTAATATTACGAATGTTGAGAAATAAATATAGTAGTCCTATAGATAGCTGATAAGATCCTCCTCTATTTAGTAGAGGCCATCACCCTGTTTTCTCCCACAATTGCATAACCTTTAGAAATGTAGCCGCATCAGAGCTTGGAGAAGCCTAATTTCCCGGACCGATGCGTATTGGTGAATCGTTACATCCCTAATGGTTATACATATACGTTTTCATATTTCTTCTTTAAGAAACTTTTAAATGAATTCCTTTCCATCTAGGTTAATTCCCACCAGTATAAAGGGTTAAGACATTATCCTCTTTGTACCATGCCGTGTTAATTGACCTCCGGTTTGTTATTAGGATATGGATGAGGCCCATTTTGGCTACTCCTTCAAGTACCTGAAAAACAAGCCAGTGAAGGAGCTGAACGGAGAACAGTTTTTAAAGATGTGCCAGGCTGAGGAGGAGGGACTTCTCACCATTGACATCTGCATCGACCTCCTAGGGGTCAAAGGGTAAGGGGAGAGGCATTGGCCTCCATTGAGGTCAAAGGTGAAGACATTCGACCTCATAGGGGTTAAAGGGTATGGGGAAGACAACCTTTAAGTTACCCCTTGTTTCCTGGAATGGTCAATTGTGTAAAATATCTATTTTGTCTATTCTGCTGGTTTGTTCAGAACAAAGCTAAAGGCTTCTGCTCTCTTATTTCCAACTGCTCAAACCTTCTCCACGGATTATTTAATTTTGGTTCATAATAATTTCTCTCCCCCTCTCTTCCCATCTCCCCCCCAGGTTTGCAGGTGACCAGACGTACTTTGATGAGATCAAGCAATTCTATTACAGAGATGAGTTCAGCCACCAGGTGCAGGAGTGGAACAGACAGAGGACCCTGGCCATCGAACGCTCCCTCACACAGTTCCTCTACCCTCAGATGGCCAAGGAACTCAAGAACAAACTCATCGCAGAGGCCAAGGACAACATCATCAAGGTATATATTCGATAGTGTTACAGCACACCTAGCTACATCCAGGACTCAGTATCATGAATTCCATATACTGTTGAATACTTCAAGAGTTGCCGTAACTTGATCATTGGAGATTTTTTTTAACTTTTTAATGACATTGTGAATTTCAATTTAGAATTGCCGATGTTCCAGCACATGTTGTGAATAAACATCCATTTCAAGCTTTAGTGTGCATTTGGTCACAGTGGTGTATTATTCCTCTTCCGGTTCACCTTTGACCCTAGTCGTGTTGCAGGAGGCGGTATAACTGGCTGAAGGAGTAGCGGTGTGGTGTAGGTTTGTATACAATGTGATATTGTGTGTATGTCCAGTCGTGTTGCAGGAGGCTGTATAACTGGCTGAAGGTGGCTCCCTACAGACCAGACCAGCAGCAGGCGGAGGAGGATGATGATGATCTGATGGATGAGAGTCAAGGAAAAGGCATCAGAGTCCTGGGAGTGGCCTTTGCAGACAGCAGGTACGTGTGTGTGTGTGTGTGTGTGTGTGTGTGTGTGTGTGTGTGTGTGTGTGTGTGTGTGTGTGTGTGTGTGTGTGTGTGTGTGTTTGCACAAAAGGGAAGGCGGTGTGTGGGCGTGTTTTGTTTGTTTGTGGTATCCTCCAACTTATTGTATACCATATGCATTAATAATAACTGAAAGTTGTAACTCTGTTACCATAGAGACACGCCAGTGTTCTGTTCTCTGATCAACGGAGAGGGAGAGGTGGTGGACTTCCTCCGTCTGCCTTACTTCCTGAAGAGGAGGAATGCATGGAAGGAGGACGAGAGGGACAAAAAGGTACAACCTATCCTCTCCTCTGCCCACCTGTCATGCCATCTTATCATTTAGCCATGCATTCATAGGAAACATCACTTCGTCAGTGTAGTTGTATCAAAGATAGTTCACCAAAAGTCAAGAAATCACTTTGGAAGCGTCATATATTGCAGTACACGCTTTGGGTTTGTTTAATCAGCTGCTGTGACCAACCTGTTAATCCTTAGATTTTGTCTCGTTTTATTTTGTTCTACTCAGTCTTTTATATCATAATTTCATTAATATGATTATTATCATGGAGCATAATATTGTAGTGTTTTGTCTCCTCAGCTCCAGGACATTGAGAACCTAAAGAAGTTCTTGATCAGTAAGAAACCTCATGTGGTGGCTGTTGCCGGGGAGAATAGGTGAGCCTTCTCCAACTACTGACCACATTTGAGAAGAAAAACCTTTCTCTGTTTGTGCAGAGAGCACTTAAGAGTTGGTTCTCGTTGGTTTATTTTACGATACCTACGGTAAAGGGCTTTTTTGGCGTGCGTGTTTGTTGCGTGTGTGTGTGTAGAGATGCCCACATGATAATGGAGGACATTAAGAGGACAGTGAGTGAGTTGGAGCAGGAGTCTTCTCTGCCTGCTGTGGGAGTGGAGCTGGTGGACAACGAACTGGCCATGCTTTACATGAACAGCACGAAGTCTCAGGTACACACACTCCGTATACGTGGGCGCACACACACACAGTCCACATGAACTGCAAGAAATCAACAAGTCTGCTTTGACACAGCATGAATGCATAGCTACACAATACACACACATCTGATGACACATATCTAACCATACTCATGACTCTTCCCTCCCCTATTCTCTCTCGCTCCAGACTGACTTCAGGGACTACCCTCCGCTGCTGCGCCAGGCCGTGTCCGTAGCCAGGAAGATTCAGGATCCCATGGTGGAGTACGCGCAGGTCTGCAGCACAGACGAAGACATCCTCTGCCTCAAACTACACCCTCTTCAGGTGAGACACTGAGTGTGTGATCTGTCCTCAGGACCCATATTCATAATGCCTCGGAGTGGAAGTGCTGATATAGCAATCTTAAATGTTGTTTAATTTAGATCATAATGACTAAGATTATATGGACAGGGGGGACCCAATCCTCGATCTGCTTGAAAATTGTCAGAGAAAGGTCATCGATACTCAGTGGCCTTTGCGGTATGTTGATTTTATGGTACCCTTTCTTTCTCCTCTCTCCCCTCCCCACCTCTCTCCCTCTCTCCCCACCGTCTCCCCTCCCTCCCCACCGTCTCCCCTCCCTACCCTCTCAGGAGCATGTAGTAAAGGAGGACCTGCTGAATGCTCTGTACTGTGAGTTTATAAACCGGGTCAACGAGGTGGGGGTGGATGTGAACAGGGCCATATCTCACCCCTACACACAGAGCCTGGTTCAGTTCGTCTGTGGCCTCGGACAAAGGAAGGGATCGCACCTGCTCAAGGTCCGTCTTTGTCTCTCGCTCTCTGTGTCTGCCTGCCTGCAGGTGTTGAGTCAGAGCCGTGTTCAGTATGTCTGTGCTTGCTCCATGTCTGTACACGGTCTGTATTGTGTCTCGCCCTCTCAGAAGCGAGTCCTGTGTCATGCTAATGTGTACCGTGGGGCAAAAAAGTATTTAGTCAGCCACCAATTGTGCAAGTTATCCCACTTAAAAAGGTGAGAGAGGCCTGTAATTTTCATCATAGGTACACTTCAACTATGACAGACAAAATGAAGAAGAAAAAATCCAGAAAATCAAATTGTAGGATTTTTAATGAATTTATTTGCAAATTATGGTGGAAAATAAGTATTTGGTCAACAACAAAAGTTTATCTCAATACTTTGTCATTGCCAACAAAAGGTATATAACAGAGGTCAAACGTTTTTACAAGTCTTTACAAGGTTTTCACACACTGTTGCTGGTATTTTGGCCCATTCCTCCATGCTTTGTTTTGGGGCTGTTGCTGGGCAACACGGACTTTCAACTCTCTCCAAAGATTTTCTATGGGGTTGAGATCTGTAGACTGGCTAGGCCACTCCAGGACCTTGAAATGCTTCTTACGAAGCCACTCCTTTGTTGCCCGGGCAGTGTGTTTGGGATCATTGTCATGCTGAAAGACCCAGCCACGTTTCATCTTCAATGCCCTTGCTGATGGAAGGAGGTTTTCACTCAAAATCTCACAATTTTTTTATTTATGTTTTATTTAACCTTTATTTAACCAGGTAGGCAAGTTCTCATTTACAATTACGACCTGGCCAAGATAAAGCAGTTTGACACATACAACGACACAGAGTTACACATGGAGTAAAACAAACATACAGTCAATAATACAGTATAAATAAGTCTATATACGATGTGAGCAAGGGAGGTAAAGGCAAAAAAAGGCCATGGAATGGTATATTTGCAATGGAAGAATGTGCAAAGTAGAAATAAAAAATAATGGGGTGCAAAGGAGCAAAATAAATAAATACAGTATGGGAAGAGGTAGTTGTTTGGGCTAAATTATCGGTGGACTATGTACAGGTGCAGTAATCTGTGAGCTGCTCTGACAGTTGGTGCTTAAAGCTAGTGAGGGTGTTTCCAGTTTCAGAGATTTTTGTAGTTCGTTCCAGTCATTGGCAGCAGAGAACTGGAAGGAGAGGCGGCCAAAGAAAAAATTGGTTTTGGGGGTGACCAGAGAGATATACCTGATACATGGCCCCATTCAATCTTTCCTTTACACGGATCAGTCGTCCTGGTCCCTTTGCAGAAAAACAGCCCCAAAGCATGATGTTTCCACCCCCATGCTTCACAGTAGGTATGGTGTTCTTTGCATGCAACTCAGCATTCTTTGTCCTCCAAACACGACGAGTTGAGTTTTTACCAAAAAGTTATATTTTGGTTTCATCTGACCATGTGACATTCTCCCAATCTTCTTCTGGATCATCCAAATGCTCTCTAGCAAACTTCAGACGGGCCTGGACATGTACTGGCTTAAGCAGGGGGACACGTCTGGCACTGCAGGATTTGAGTCCCTGGCGGCGTAGTGTGTTACTGATGGTAGGCTTTGTTACTTTGGTCCCAGCTCACTGCAGGTCATTCACTAGGTCCCCCGTGTGGTTCTGGGATTTTTGCTCATTCTTCTTGTGATCATTTTGACCCCACGGGGTGAGATCTTGCGTGGAGCCCCAGATCGAGTGAGATTATCAGTGGTCTTGTGTGTCTTCCATTTCCTAATAATTGCTCCCACCGTTGATTTCTTCAAACCAAGCTGCTTACCTATTGCAGATTTAGTCTTCCCAGCCTGGTGCAGATCTACAATTTTGTTTCTGGTGTCCTTTGACAGCTAGCTCTTTGGTCTTGGCCATAGTGGAGTTTGGAGTGTGACTGGTTGAGGTTGTGGACAGGTGTCTTTTATACTGATAACAAGTTCAAACAGGTGTCATTAATACAGGTGAAGAGTGGAGGACAGAGGAGCCTCTTAAAGAAGAAGTTACAGGTCTGTGAGAGCCAGAAATCTTGCTTGTTTGTAGGTGACCAAATACTTATTTTCCACCATTATTTGCAAATAAATTCATTAAAAATCCTACAATGTGATTTTCTGGATTTTTTTTCTCATTTTGTCTGTCATAGTTGAAGTGTACCTATGATGAAAATTACAGGCCTCTCTCATCTTTTTAAGTGGGAGAACTTGCACAATTGGTGGCTGACTAAATACTTTTTTGCCCCACTGTATGTAGTCCTTTGTCCTTTTGTAAAGGAGCAACATTAGACATTTTTACAGTATTAGTATACCAGCGATGTCTCTCCCCAGATCCTAAAACAGAACAACACTCGTTTGGAGAACAGGACTCAGCTGGTCACCATGTGTCACATGGGCCCCAAGGTCTTCATCAACTGTGCTGGCTTCATCAAGATAGACACCGCCTCGCTCGGAGACAGGTACGTGTGTGTGTGTCTCTCTGTTTGTGAAGGGCAACAAGTTATATTTGGAGAGTTTTTTTTTCTACCTAGAATGTTCTTCCCCCACTGCGTATTCCTATGGAAAAATATGTTTTACATTTTTATGTCCAATAATTGACAGTTGTTTTGTATGCTCTTGGTATGATGTTGGTTCTAATTCGATCCCTTTTCCCCTTCTGCAGTACGGACTCATACATTGAGGTTCTGGACGGCTCCAGGGTGCACCCGGAGACTTATGAGTGGGCCAGAAAGATGGCGGTGGACGCTCTGGAATACGACGAGTCCGCGGAGGACGCCAACCCGGCCGGTGCGCTAGAGGAAATCCTGGAAAACCCGGAGCGACTTAAAGACCTGGATCTTGATGCCTTCGCTGAGGAGCTGGAGAGACAGGTATGGACAGAAAGGTGTGTTGGGGGGGGAGTTTGTGTGTGTTCCTGTCTTATATGTTGTACTTAAATTCCCTGAGAACTTTATTCTCTCCACATATTCCTTTTCAATGACCTCACCTGTCCAATCCTTGCTGGGTTATGTTTATAAGAACATCATGCCATGTCCCCTCACCTTGTCCTCTCCCCTGCAAGGTTACAAACATTGTATGTATGATATATTCTCCTTGTTATCCATCTTACCTCTGTTCTCTCCTGTAGGGTTATGGTAACAAGGGCATCACACTGTATGATATACACTCCCCTACATATTTACTTGGGACAGTGAAGTTGAAACGTTTCATTTGGCCCTATCCTCCGGCATTTTGGATTTGTGATCAAATGTTTTATTTGAGGCGACAGTACAGAATGTATTTTTTTTTAGGGCATACATGTATATCTGTTCTACCATTTACAAATGAAAGTGAATGATGTAGCTAGTCCCCCGCATTTTGAAGGTGTCATAAGTATTTGTTTAATTCACGTATGTTAAAGTAGTCGAAAGTGCGGTCTAAGGCACTGCATCGCAGTGCTTGAGGCATCACTACAAATCCGGGTTTGATCCCGGGCTGTGTCGCAGCCGGCTGTGCCCGGGAAACCCATGCGGCGATGCACAATTGGCCCAGGGTTGTTCGGGTTACGGGAGGGTTTGGCCGGTCGAGATGTCCTTGGCCCATCGCGCACTAGTAACTGCTGTGGCAGGCCGGGCGCATGCACGCTGACACGGTCGCCAGTTTTACGGTGTTTCTTCCCACACATTGATGCGGCTGGCTTCCAAGGAGCAGTGCAGCTTGGCAGGGTCGCGTATTTAGAGGACGCGTGGCTCTTGACCTTTGACTCACCCGAGTCCGTACGGGAGTTGCAGCGATGGGACAAGACTGTAACTAACAATTGGATATCACGAAATTGAGGAGAAAAAGGGGTAAAAAGTGCACAAAATTATACAAACATTTAAGTTGTCAAGTTTAGTATTTGGTCCCATATTACTAGCCCGAAGTGACTACATCAAGCTTGTGACTCTACAAACTTGTTGGATGCATTTGCAGTTTGTTTTGGTTGTGTTTCAGATTATGTTGTGCCCAATAGAAATTAATGGTAAATAATGTGTCAAAGGCTAGGTAGGAGAAAACTGAGGATGGATGAACAACATTATAGTTACTCCACAATACTAACCTAAATGACATAGTGAAAAGAAGGAAGCCTGTATAGAATATAAATATTCCAAAACATGCATCCTGTTTGCGATAAGTCACTAAAGTAATACTGCTACAAATGTGGCAAAGAAATGAACAAATTCACCTTTCAGCAGGACAATAACCTAAGTCATAAGGCCAAATATACACTCAAGTTGCTTACCAAGACGACATTCTGAATGGCCTAGTTACAGTTTTGACTTAAATCGTCTTGACAAGCCTTGAAAATGGCTGTCTATCCAATCAACATGACATAGTTTGAATAATTTTTAAAAGAGTAATGTGCAAATATTGCACAATCCAGGTGTGTAAAGATCTTAGAAACTTATAACTTCTTATTTACCAACTTTGATGTAGTCATTTGCGTGCTAGGAAGATGGAACCAAATACTAAAACTTTGGACTAAGAATCTTTAGGGGTGTCAATATTGTTGACCCAACCTTTCAAAGGTTGGAAAAGCTACACCTCACCTTAGCGGAGGTACAATTTACAGCTCCACCACTTTAATTAGCCAAAAGAAGCCTCAGTTTTGTGTCTCCCCCTGTTTATTTTTCTCCATGTAGTTTTGTTCCGTTTTACACCCTATCCTAAGTCTGTGTGTTTATTTCCTTTAGTGTCTTTTCTGACTCCAATCTAGTGGGTTCTAAAACCCCCCTCCCTGTTGCTTTTCTAACTATAAGTATATCTATCAGAACCTCGTTTTAAAACCTTTGGTTTGTTTTGTCGGAGTATCTTTGTTAGTCACTGTGAACGACGACATTTTGAGATTGTCTTTTGGGAACGTAAAACTGTCAAAATAAATACATAGGGTAGTGTATGTTATTCTCTTATGTAGGGTTATGGTAACAAGCTCTATATCACTGTATGAGATGTATATGTGGGCTGGGAATTGACAGGAACCTCACGATACAATATTATCACGTAATTTAAGGGCCGTAATGTATTGTAGGGTGTCCATCCACTCTGTCCAGAGTGGGTGAAAACAGGCTTTGGTGGTGATAATTTCCCTTCCATATGTTATAAAATACATTTTACCAAGACAAATATGATTATTCATGTTCTGAATTGTCAGTGGGGTCTCTCTAACATATCATTAGTATTACACCCAAAAAGTCGGATTTCGTAACCTCATAAATCCAATAAAAGCACAGAGCTCTGTTGACATAGCAATGCAGGTTTCTTGTGCTGTCTTCAAAGTTGTTTCCGCGAGTCACAAAAAGCTAAATTAGCATGACACGAGCTGAATTAAATGTGAAAGCTTACGGTACACTCAGTGCACTGTTGACATTTCATAGAGATTCACTTGATTTTGTGTAAAATCTGAAGAAAATTGAAAAAGATCAGTAAATTTCAAATTAATATGATAAGCGTATCCTAAAATATGAAAATACTACGTCATGTCTCAATCGATATTCATCTTACCTCTATATATTTTTTATGTCCTGCAGATTTGAGAAGAAAGATGACGAGTTCAACGGGAAAGTGAGCCTGTCAGGTAGCCAGTAGCCTTAATTTTTGCACGGAATCCAGCCTCGCTTACGCGATGTCATTTCTCTGTTTTTCTACCACTTTTTTTCTCTGGCCTCAATTGATTTAGTCACCCTAATTCTGGACATCCTACAAGGATAAAAACTGATACATTTCAAGCAGATTATGATAGAGACAAGAGGTTTTCTTAGATGATTATCTACACAATTAGAGAAAAGTTTTGATCCGTCATGGAAATAAAAGTACTGGAAACAAATTGAGTTTGGTGCAGGTACAGCCGACTAGCGCAAAAATAATATTGTGATATTGTCCAAAATAATATTGCGATATATCACCAACAATTATATCCCGATATGTAACTGTATTTATTTTTCCACTCATCACTAATGATATATGTTATTCTCCTCTGTACGGTTATGGTAACAAGCTCTATATCGCTGTTCGACATATATTAACCTTGATTCTCCCTTTCCCTGTAGGGTTACGGTAACAAGGGCATAACGCTGTATGATATCCGTGCTGAGTTGAGCTGCAGGTATAAGGACCTGAGAGTTCCCTACAGAGCTCCTAACACCGAGGAGGTGTTTAACCTGCTCACCAAGGAGACACCTGAGACCTTCTACATAGGTAACACACACATCTTCTACATAGGTAACACACACATAAACTCAGCAAAAAAATAATGACCCTGTCTTTCAAAGATAATTTGTAAAAATCCAAGTAACTTCACAGATCTTCATTGTAAAGGGTTTTAACACTGTTTCCCATTCTTGTTCAGTGAACCATAAACAATGAATGAACATGCACCTGTTCGTTAAGATGCTAACAGCTTACAGACGGTAGGCAATTAAGGTCACAGTTACAAAATCTTAGGACGCTAAAGAGGCCTTTCTACTGACTCTGAAAACACCAAAAGAAAGATGCCCAGGGTCCCTGCTCATCTGCGTGAACGTGCCTTAGGCATGCTGCAAGGAGGCATGAGGACTGCAGATGTTGCCAGGGCAATAAATTGCAATGTCCGTACTGTGAGATGCCTAAGACAGCGCTACAGGGAGACAGGACGGACAGCTGATCGTCCTCGCAGTGGCAGACCACATGTAACAACACCTGCACAGGATCAGTACATCTGAACATCACACCTGCGGGACAGATACATGATGGCAACTGCCCGAGTTACACCAGGAACGCACAATCCCTCAAAAAGTGCTCAGACTGTGCGCAATAGGCTGGACTGAAGGCTTGTAGGCCTGTTGTAAGGCAGGTCCTCACCAGACATCACTGGCAACAACGTCGCCTATGGGCACAAATCCACCATCGCTGGACCAGACAGGACCGGCAAAAGTGTTCTTTACTGACGAGTTGCAGTTTTGTCTCACCAGTGGGGATGGTCATATTCACATTTATCGTTGAAGGGAATGAGCGTTACACCGAGGCCTGTACTCTGGAGCGGGATTGATTTGGAGGTGGAGGGTTCGTCATGATCTGGGGCGGTGTGTCACAGCATCATCGGACTGAGCTTGTTGTCATTCCAGGCAACCTCCACGCTGGGCGTTACAGGGAACACATCCTCCTCCATCATGTGGTACCCTTCCTGCAGGCTCATCCTGACATGACCCTCCAGCATGACAATGCCGCCAGCCATACTGCTCTTGCTGTGTGTGATTTCCTGCAAGACAGGAATGTCAGTGTTCTGCCATGGCCAGCGAAGAGCCCGGATCTCAATCCCATTGAGCACGTCTGGGACCTGTTGGATCGGAGGGTAAGGGCTAGGGCCATTCCCCGTAGAAATATCCAGGAACTGGCAGGTGCCCTGGTGGAAGAATCTCACAGCAAGAACTGGCATATCTGGTGCAGTCCATGAGGAGGAGATGCACTGCACTACTTAATGCAGCTGGTGGCCACACCAGATACCGACTGTTACTTTTGAGTTTGACCCCCCCTTTGTTCAGGGACACATTATTCCATTTCTGTTAGTCACATGTCTGTGGAACTTGTTCAGTTTATGTCTGTTGAATCTTGTTATGTTCATACAAATATTTACATATGTTAAGTTCACTGAAAAGAAACTCAGTTGACAGTGAGAGGACGTTTTTTTTTTTTTTTGCTGAGTTTACATACACACACATTTTACATTCTATGTAGCTAACACAAATACTGCTCACATACTCACGACCTTGTCTCTCCTCTCGTTCCCCGTTCGTCTCCAGGTAAGCTGATCACCAGTGTCGTGACAGGCATTGCTCACCGGCGCCCACAAGGGGAGAGTTATGACCAGGCCATCAGAAACGACTCTACCGGGCTGTGGCAGTGCCCCTTCTGTCAACAGGACAACTTCCCTGAACTCAGCGAGGTGAGATACCCTCACCCCATGGCTTCTGACCTTAAAGCCTCTTGCTCATTTCCCTCATTACCCGTTGATGACTTTAAATGGTGGTTTTGGAAATAAACAACACTTTAGAGGAAGCATCTGTTCTATGTTTTGGTTTGTGTTCCTCTTCTTATTATTCTTCCTCTCTCTACCTGCCCCTTCCCCACATCTTCCTATTGCTTTCTGTCTCTTTCTTCTCTATCTGTTTTTCACTCGCTCCCTTCCTCCTTCTATCTCCCTTCCTGTCTCCTCCTCCCCTCTCTCTGCTAGGTGTGGAACCATTTTGACAGTGGATCATGTCCGGGCCAGGCCATCGGTGTGAGGTCTCGAATGGACAACGGTGTCCAGGGCTTCATCCCCACCAAGTTCCTCAGTGACAAGGTGGTCAAGCACCCTGAGGAGAGGGTCAAGGTGAGACACAGCTGCACATTCACACGCTATCTCTCTCTTTCTCACACACACACACCGTCCAGCACGGACACATCTGAATCAAGTAATCACGCCGGTCTTGTAGCTCTCGAGGAATTGGGTTAGAGAAATCTTCTACAGTTGTTTCAAAGAGTTAGTTGAGTTCCTGTACAAGTGTTCACTCGTCTCCCCTCCTCCCTCTCCCAGGTGGGTATGACCGTACACTGTCGCATCATGAAGATTGACATTGAGAAGTTCAACGTGGACCTGACATGTCGTACGTCTGACCTGATGGATAAGAACAATGAGTGGAAGCTTCCTAAGGACACCTACTACGACTTTGACGCAGAGACAGAAGACACTAAGGCAGAGGAGGAACTCAAGAAGAAACAGCAGAGAACCAGTAGGTATACACGACGAGTAAACAATAGTATACAGAGAATAAACTGTCCGAGCCAGTTAGGGCTGGCACAATTACCGTATAACAGTGTAATCTACGGTTATGGATGAAGACTGTCCTGAAAATAACATAAAGACATAAAACACTTTTTGTGGGAAGAACAGCTAACTGAAGATGGGACGGCCGGGCATCCGTTTCTGGTGTAACATGGACTCTACAGTAACATGGGCATTCAACTTTTTTTTGCACCTTGCTGAAACAAGCAAGGTTTTGCAGCAAACAAGTCTTTGGTTGCCTAGGCAATGACCCCCCTTCCTTGCAGCACATGCAGGAAAGGAGAAGAGGAGAAAGTGTACATTAAAAAATTATTTTTTGTTTTGTTTTTTTGGGCTATTTCACTGAAGATTCCATAAACGTCACAGCCTTAGAGCCAGTTATTGTACTGGGGCAGGCTTAGAACTAAAAAAAAAAATGTTTTACATTTATTTGAACTTAACCTTACTCTGCCCTTTCTCACTTTCTGTGTCTGTCTTTCCTCCCTCTATCCACCCTCTTTCCTTCTCCCTCTCCCTAGCCTATATAAAGCGTGTGATCGCCCATCCATCGTTTCACAACATCAACTTCAAGCAGGCCGAGAAGATGATGGAGTCCATGGACCAGGGAGATGTTGTAATCAGGCCCAGCAGCAAGGGAGAGAACCACCTCACTGTCACATGGAAGGTATGGAAGGAGAGGGGGAAAAGGAGGAGTGCATTCAATGAGTGTATTGACAGAGGCTTGTAATATATGTAATGTTCATTCACGGACCAACAGGTTGGTTATTTCATTGATTATTGTTTTAGGATGCTAAATTCTTGTTGTAGGTGGCTGATGGTATCTACCAGCATGTGGATGTGAGAGAGGAGGGCAAGGAGAACGCCTTCAGTCTGGGACACACACTCTGGATCTACACAGAGGTACCTCAGTGGCACACGCGCAAAGTGTGTACGTGCGTGCATTATTCACATGCTTAAAGAGATCTGACCAAATTCACATAGAAAAGTGAGTTATAGGTCTGTCATTGAAAGCAAGTTTGATAAGCAGAAGATCCTTTTTTATGTGTGGTATTTCTATGCTTCCTGTCCATACGTGGGTTTTTTTTTTTTGGTATCTTTTTACTTTAGGTTTTGTACATCAGCTTCAAACTGCTGACAATACGAAATTTCTAGTTATTTCAAATATATTTCACATTGGATTATAGTAAAATGATTCTCTACTACACCCTACATTGCTTTTTGTCACGTAAACAGTAATTAGGCAAACCTTTAAAAAGTTTAGCAACCAGGCAATATAGGGGTAAGGACTTGGCTCATCGCACTCTAGTGACTTCGGTCGTCAGTTGAATGGATGGTGTTTCCTCCGACACATTGGTGCGGCTGGGTTCTGGGTTAAGCGGGTGGGTGTTAAGAAGCACAGTTTGGCGGGTCATGTTTCGGAGGACACATGACTCGATCTTCGCCTCCCGAGCCCATTGGGGAGTTTCAGCGATGAGATGAGATTGAAATTGAGGAGAAAAAGGGGGTAAAATACAAAAAAAGAAATGCATTCATACTGAAGAAATACTCAACCGAAATGAATCAGAGGTGCGGGAGGCTGCCTTAATCAATATCCACGTCATCAATGCCCGGGAAGCAGTTGTTGTTGGGGGTTAACTGCCTTGCTCTCTCAAATTTGTTGATAAAAATTCATGTAACGAGTAATCCAGGAATGTTGTGGGTTAATTGACCAGAGAAAAATAGCAACTACAGATCACAATGGCTAAATTAATTCCAGATACTAGGGGTCCGCGGAGCTCCTCCTCACCACTCTATGGCAGAATGTTTTCTATATATTTTGCCTTTTAAGGGATAGTTCACCCAGAATACAAAATTACATATTGGTTTCCTTACCCTGTAAGCAGTCTATGGACAAGGTATGACAGCAATCCAAAAATGTTTCCACATGCTAACGTTTTAGCATTTGTGGCACAAATCACATTCAAGTCATGGGACCGAGATTGGCATTTTTAGCTCCTCATGCTCAAATCATCTATAAGTGACTTTGCTGAGCTTCACAGTCAATTTTAGGCCTTACAAAGTTGATTTACTGTTTAACGGATTATTTTTATTTTTTATGCAAGGCAAGCGAGCAAAAAAAAAAATATGTATGAAAAAAGTCTAAGCAATTTAGACATTTTGTAAAATACTAAACAACCTTAGTACAACACCTAGTGACCTTAGATTTGAGATATAATGGTGTTGGAATGACCGTCACGGCCATTTGGGTCAACTGTCCGTTTCATTGTGTTTTGAATTTCAAATAAATATTTATTTATTTTTCTCTCTATCTGTAGGAGTTTGAGGATCTTGATGAGATCACAGCTCGTTATATTCAGCCAATGGCAGCGTTTGCTCGCGACCTCCTGGGACATAAGTACTTCCAGGACTGTAACGGAGGGGACAAGAAGGTAGGTATGGTGGTGTGAATATTGTCATAACCATGGGAAGTGGCACAGAGTATTTGTTTATTTTGATCAACCTCAAGTATCTCACAGAGTATTTGTTTTACAAATACTTACAAAGAAACAAACCTCCTTCCTGTCTATAAAACATGTTTAATCTCCCCAGTGACAATTGTTTGGTTCTATTGTTCTATATTTATAGAGCTACATATATTTTTATTCATCCACTCATCTTTTCTGACCCTCTTTCTTTCTCTCCCTCCCTCGGTCTGTGTAGAAAATGGAGGAGTTGTTGATTAGGTGTAAAAAGGAAAAGCCTGCGTTCATCCCCTATTTTGTCTCAGCCTGTAAAGACCTGCCAGGGAAGTTTATACTGGGGTACCAACCTCGCGGAAAACCACGGTGAGTTACCATGACTACTGCTATCTAACCCTAACCATGCTGGGTTACCATGACTACACTTAACTAACCCAAACCACGGTGAGTAACCATGACTACAGCTAACCTAACCCAAACCACTGTGAGCAAACATGACTACAGCTAACAAACCCTAACCCAAACCACAGTGAGTTACCATGACTACAGCTAACTAACCCTAAACCCTGTCCCCTTATCCAGCGATTACCCTTTACCCAAACCATGATGAGTTCACCTAACGACAGAAAAAAAATTGCACACCCTTCCCCCTCATAGAATTAACTCAAAATAATGTTTACGACCACAAATAACAATAACTGTGTTTATAAACATGGCCATCAACCTTGCCACTACAGCATGCTTTTGTGGCATAGTTGATGCCACGCAGGGCTACGGGACAGAAGGTTGAGGGTTCACCGACCACCACAGACGAGCTAACTCTCCCTGCCTGTTTCATTAGGCCTATACTGCAATCAGAGCTGGCTGCAGACAATGATCAGCTAGGTGGGAATTAGATTTTCAACATTTTGATGCCATATTTATAATTATATAACATCTATGCAACAAGTTTTCGACCAACAGGTTTCTGAGCCAATGCACCACTCAACCAATAAACAAAAAATATAGACTTCTGGCGCTTCAATATCATGGTTTGCGTTTTCAACACCACAAAAAATAGACTATGTCAATGTCGACAAATAGAAAATACATCCCTGCCTGCATTGTAAGCCGACCCAAAACCGAAGGCTTTGCTTGACAATCTCTGAATGCCATTAAACGTTTTGGTGTTTTGTAACAGATGTCTCTTTCCATTCATCATGGCCACTGCACAGTTTGGATTGATTGATTTTGTATTTTTCAGTTTTAAAAAATACATAAACACACAGTAACAATTTTTTTTATAAGTGACTGTGATAACATAAATACAGTGCATTCGGAAAGTATTCAGACCCCTTGAATTTTTCCACATTTTGTTACGTTACAGCCTTATTCTAAAATAGATTCAATTGTTGTTTTCGCTCATCAATCTACACACACTATCCCATAATGAAAGCCAAAAAACGTTGTTGTTTTTTAAAAATTGTTCTAACTTTATTAAAACGTCAATATTACATTTACATAAGTATTCAGACCCTTTACCCAGTACTTTGTTGAAGCACCTTTGGCAGCGATTACAGCCTCAAGTCTTCTTGGGTATGACGCTATATGCTTGGCACACCTGTATTTGGGGAGTTTCGCCCATTCTTCTCTGCAGATCCTCTCAACCTCTGTCAGGTTGGATGGGGAGCGTTGCTGCACAGCTATTTTCAGGTCTCTCCAGAGATGTTAGATCAGTTTCAAGTCTAGGCTCTGGCTGGGCCACTCAAGGACATTCAGAGACATCAAATTTTATTGGTCACATACACATGTTTAGCAGATATTATTGCAGGTGAGGCGAAATGCTTGCGTTTCTAGCTCCAATGCAGTAATACCTAACAATTTCACAACAAAAATAAAGGAATGGAATTAAGAATATATACACTATCGTTCAAAAGTCCACTAAAATAACATTACATTGATCAGAAATACTGTGTAGACATTGTTAATGTTGTAAATGACTATTGTAGCTGGAAACGGCAGATTTAAAAAATAAAATAATTAATGGAATATCTACATAGGCGTACAGAGGCCCCTTATCAGCAACCATCACTCCTGTGTTCCAATGGCACGTTGTGTTAGCTAATCCAAGTTCATCATTTTAAAAGGCTAATTGATCATTAGAAAACCCCTTTGCATTTATGTTAGCACAGCTGAAAACTGTCATGCTGATTAAAGAAGCAATTAAACTGTCCGCCTTTGGACTAGTTGAGTATCTGGAGCATCAGCATTTGTGGGCTCGATTACAGGCTCAAAATGTCCAGTAACAAAAAACTTTCTTCTGAAACTCGAACCAGGAACACAACGACAACAGCCACACTCGAAGCAGCGTTACCCATTGCTCCACAAAAGCCGCGGCCCTTGCAGAGCAAGGGGAATAACTATTCCAAGTCTCAGAGCGAGTGACGTTTGAAACGCTATTAGCACACACCCAGCTAACTAGCTAGCCATTTCACATCGGTTACACCAGCCATTAGGCTGATAGGCTTGAAGTCATAAACAGTGCTGTGCTTGCGAAGAGCTGCTGGCAAAACGCACGAAAGTACCATCGCTCAGTCAGACTGCTCTATCAAATCATAGACTTAATTATAACATAATAACACACAGAAATACGAGCCTTTGGTCATTAATATGGTCAAATCCGGAAACAAAACGTTTATTATTTCAGTGAAATACAAAACTGTTCGGTATTTTATCTAACGGGTGGCTTCCCGAAGTCTAAATATTCTTGTTACATTGCACAACCTTCAATGTTATGTCATAATTATGTAAAATTCTGGCAAATTAGTTCGCAATGAGCCAGGCTGCCCAAACTGTTGCATATACCTTGACTCTGCGTGCAATGAACGCAAGAGAAATGACACAATTTCACCTGGTTAATATTGCCTGCTAACCTGGATTTCTTTTAGCTAAATATGCAGGTTTAAAATAAATACTTCTGTGTATTGATTTTAAGAAAGGCATTGGTGTTTATGGTTAGGTACAGTCTTTTTGTGCTTTTTTCGCAAATGCGCCATTGTTATATCATCCCCCAGCGTTGCATCGATTATATGCAACGCAGGGCACACAAGATAAACTAGTAATATCATCAACCATGTGTTGACTAGTGATTATGATTGATTGATTGTTTTTTATAAGATACGTTTAATGCTAGCTAGCAACTTACCTTGGCTTCTACTGCATTCGCGTAACAGGCAGGCTCCTCGTGGAGTGCAATGAGCGGCAGGTGGTTAGAGAGTTGAACGAGTTAACTGTAAGGTTGCAAGATTGTATCCCCCAGGCTGACAAGTTGAAAATCTGCCGTTCTGTCCCTGAACAAGGCAGTTAACCCACCGTTACTAGGCCATCATTGAGAATAAGAATGTGTTCTTAACTGACTTGCCTAGTTAAATAAAGGTAAATAAAAAAATATACAAAAAATCGGTGCCGAAAAATACAGATTTCCAATTGTTATGAAACTTTAAATCTGCCCTAATTAATCGGCCAGTCGGATTAATCGCTCGACCTCTAGTTTCAATGCCACGACAGAGGGTATCACATCTGCTGCAGGCGCAGTTGATGAGCTTATTTCTCGAGTCAGTTGTTAGAATGGAGCGAGCTTGTGTGTTCATGTTTCCAAGTTTCAAAAATGTTCGCAAATGCCATTGAAATGGCAGCAGCGATATGACAACCAGCACATTCATGAGTATGAAATATGACTTTCCTCAGTACAAAATCTGAATTGTTCAATGTGGTCTCTCTAACATATCATTAAAATTATATCCAAAAAGTCCGATTTTGTAACCTAATACATTCGATAATAAGCACTGAGCTCTGTTGACAGAGCGGTGTGCTTTTTCGCAACTACTTTTGATGATTTTAGATGATGTGGTCGTCTGCAAACTTGTTTCTGTGGGTCCCAAAAATGCTGAATTAACATGACACAAACTGATTTAAATGTAAAAGACTTTGAAAATAAAAAAAGCTTGCGGTACGCTCAGTGCTCCGATGACATTTCATAGAGATGTGTGTTTTGTGAGAAATCTTGAAAAAAATAGCAGGAATTTTGCATTAATATGAAAAGCATATACTAAAATATAAAAATACTACTTGTCTTAAAACAATATAGAGTTAAGATAGATGTTGTGTCCCCTGGATTCGGCAAAGATTATAAGTTCAACTCGGAAAGTGGGCCTGTCATGTAGCCTTCATTCAGCCTGTCAGGTAGGCTCTCGATGCTGTGCGATTTTTCTTATGTTTGTCCACTTTTTTTTCTCTGGCCTCTAATTTTGGCCGTCATGCAAGGGTAAAAACAAACGTTTGAACGGATGATGATAGAGACATGAAGTTTAGACCATTGGTTTTCTTAGGGGATTATCTACACAATTAACGTTATTTAACTCATTGGTCAAAATATGCGTATTTGATTTGACACCCTCGACTAAACTCTAAACCTTTTAACTAATACAGTTTGGAGCAGCTGACTGTTCTGAGTGAGGTGATGTGTTGTATCTGAATCTGTCTTGTTGTCCTCTGCTCTGTCTCTGCAGTGTTGAGTTTGTGACCATCAGTCCTGACGGGTTCCGCTACCGCTCCCAGATGTTCCCCACAGTTAACGGACTGTTCCGCTGGTTCAAAGACCACTTCCAGGAACCGGTACCAGGTATGAGGGTCGTTCCACGAGTAGAGTACATTTTGGGTAGTGTAACTTGATTAAAAAAACACTTAATTTCACCTAATGTTAACATTCTCTCATGTTTTCCCATCTCAAGGGTTTTAAATGAAATAAAATACTATAGAAAGTGCTAGGGTTGGGCCGTATCCAGAGTTTCATACCGTCCTACTCATCACAGGATTTACGATATTACCGTTTTAGTACACAAGGGGCGGTAAACCGCAAAAACATTTAATATTACCAGAAAGCTAACAAAATTAGCACAAGTAATAGCGCATTTCCGTGGAGGCTGCTAGCTAAATATGCTAACAAGTGCAAACAAAAATAAACGAATTGCAAAGACAGGCAATCCGGCTAATAAAGTTATAGAAGTATAGGTAGTAGCTACCAAGTGTCATTTTTGGTGAATTTGGACATTTACATGTGAACGAGAGACAATGTGCAAAGTTTTGATGCATGGAAGAAGAGCGCTGGCTCTGCAGCAGCATGTGTGTTCTTCGGCTTGCAAGCCTCCCCGTTTTTCCTCCAAACATAATGATGGTTATTATGGCCAAACAGTTCTATTTTTGTTTCATCAGACCAGAGGACATTTCTCCAAAAAGTACGATCCGCAGGTTGAAAGAATATTTGAGGGTCAACCGTCGTGAACAGTGGGTATCCGACACGATGCAGGGCGCTCTCACATACACCGTCCCAATCCCGCTGCAGTGTCAGCGTCTCTACCTCGCCCACAGGCTAGGCTGAGGTTAAAAAACACATATTTCAATTAATTTCATGATACTATTCGAATAGTGTCATTATTTCAAACGCCCATCTCTACACTTTATTGTGCTATTTTGGATTTTATTGTTTGAATTTTTGTCTTCAGGCATCACCCCCAGCAGTAGTAGTCGAACACGGACACCTGCTTCTGTCAACGCTACACCAGCTAACATCAACATCGCAGGTCAGTCACACACACACACACACCAGAAATGTTGAATTTGAAAAAAAAAAAATTGGGTTGTCCTATCCAAACAAAGATAACCTAACAGTATTTCTGACTTCTCTATCTTTCCTTCCTTCCTGCCCTCCCCCTACACATCTCTGTCTCTCTCTCTGTCTTTCAGACCTGACGCGAGCTGTCAACGCTCTCCCGCGGAACATGACCTCTCAGATGTTCAGTGCCATCGCCGCGGTGACAGGGCAGGGCCAGGGCCAGAATGCCAACACCACACCCGCCCAGTGGGGCTCCAGCCAATACGGTTACACCGGGGGCAGCAGTGGGGGTGGGGGAGGCAACTCCTCAGCCTATCACGTGAGTTTTTGTTTGTTTTGGATTAATAGCACTAAACGTTTTCCCAATGATCCAATAGGCTTGTATTATATTAGGGTATAATTAAGGTAACTCGCCTCATCCACTGCCAGTGTGTAGCACCCACCTGAGTGATGCTATGGAAGCTTGTTGTCGCAGAAAGATCATCAAACATGGACCTTAATCATATTGGAGAGATGAGAACCGAAATAGTGAAATATTAAAAGTGGAATGTTCTCTTTTTTTACTGATGTTTGCCACATATCAGGTGTTTGATGAACTGACTGATTCATTTACCGATTGATTAATTTGCAGGTATTTGCAACGCCCCAGCAGCCAATGTCGACGCCCATGATGACCCCCAGCTACTCATACACCACCCCCAGCCAGCAAACCATGGGTACGCCCCAGTACCCCTCCTCCACCCCCTTGTCCTCCCACGGACACACACAGAGCAGCCAAGGGCAGGGCCACAGCAGCAGCAACAGTCACCATGGACACTCGTCCAACACACCTTCCTCCACCTCTTCCAGAGGACGCACGCCGCAGCAGCCTAAGTAAGTAGAGATGGGGAGTGTGTGTGTGGTTTAGTTGGGTGTGTGGTCATGTGTGTATAAGATGGAATTTAAATTGTGTTCTAAGCCAAATTCCAAATGATGTGCCCCCAGACTCAAGGTTTGGAGTTTTGCACCCCATTCTCTTCACAGAGCACTAGATAGCATGGATAGCACTGCACCGTCAAAGCTGCCCTGTACCTAACCTAGTCCTCTAAAAGACTACAACATCCAGAATGCCCTGTACTTAACCCAGCCCTCTATAATACTTTTTACCCCTCTTATTTATCTTTGTTTAAACATGTATCATTGAAACCAAGGCTAAAGGGAGCCCTGCATGTACACAATCATACAATTTTACATTTCCAACGGACTAAAAACATACAATATTTACAAGCAATTAAGAAAATAACTTAGAAACACTGATGAAAACGAACATTCATCAGTAAAAAGGCCATTTGATCTGCCCTAGCAGCACCAAAACATCCAACTTCATTCCACAAGTACGGTGTAAAAAATTAAAAATAAATAAACGCAGATCTACCGAACTCAGTGGAAACCAAAAAGATCTCTAGAGTTAGCCATTATTTTTTATATTTGATTAATTTAGCAGAGGCTTGTTTGTTGGGTCTGGTAGCTCGGACTTCTCTGGGTTAACAATGAAGTAAGGTATGGCAGAAGTTTGTGCAAGAGGGTCCCCACAATTGTCCCCATTTTGGGGAATAAGAGATTTGAAAGTCGAGGTTTGACATAAAATATGTCACCAAATTACTGTTCCAAACAATCTGATCATTCACCTAGTGGTGGCGTTCTAAGCAATTCCCATAGGAATTTCAAAAGCGCAGGTCTTGTGCAACGTTGCCATGCCTTCATTTTTTGTCTAACATAAATTATATACATATTAGGAGAGAACTGAAGTCTCTACCTATCCATTAATGTACATACAGTGGAAACGTTACAGCCTTATTCTAAAAATGGATTGAATAGTTTTTTCCCCCTCATCAGTCTACACATAGTACCCCATAATGATAAAGCAAAACCAGTTTTTGATATTTTGGCAAATGTATAAATAATAAACTAATAATGCATTTACATAAGTATTCAGACCTTTTTTACTCAGTACATTGTTGAAGCACATTTGGCAGCGATTACAGCCTCGAGTCGTCTTTGGTATGACTCTACAAGCTTGGCACGCCTGTTTTTGGGGAGTTTCTCTACGATTCTTCTTTGCTGATCCTCTCAAACTTTCTTCACTGCCACTCCTGCGTTGTCTTAGCTGTGGACTTAGGGTCGTTGTCCTGTTGGAAGGGGAACCTTTGGAGCAGGTTTTCATCAAGGATCTCTCTGTACTTTGCTCTTTATCTTTCCCTCAATCCTGACTAGTCTCCCAGTCCCTGCTGCTGAAAAACATCCCCACAGCATGATGCTGCCACCACCATGCTTCACCGTAGGGATGGTGCCAGGTTTCCTCCAGACACTACTTTTTTCGACTTCTTGGTTTTCATCACAGCAGTCCTTTAGGTGCCTTTTTGGCAAACTCCAAGCGGGTTGTCATACTGAGGAGTGGCTTCCTTCTGGCCACTCTACCATGAAGGCCTGATTGGTGGAGTGCTGCAGAGATGGTTGTCTTTCTGGAAGGTTTTCCCATCTCCAAGGAGGAACTCTGGAGCTCTATCAGAGTGATCATCAGGTTCTTGATAACCTTGCAGCCCATGGCCCTTCGCCCCCGATTTCTCAGTTTGATTGGCCGGACAGCTCTAGGAAGAGTCTTGGTGGTTCCAAACTGGAGGCCACTGTGTTCATGGGGACCTTCAATGCTGCAGAAATGTTTTGTTACCCTTCCCCAGAGCTGTGCCGCTGCGCAATCCTGCTTCGGATCTCTATTCCTTAGACCTCATGGTTTTTACACTGTCAACTGTGGGACCTGATATAGGCCGTAGGAAAACATGTTGAATCTCATAGCAAAGGGTCTGAATACATTTTCAGTCACCTTGTCTGAAGGACAAGTGGATAAAAAGGTTAATGTCAAGCCCTACATGTTTATTTAAAAAATTATCATGAATGTATGCCTACATTGAACACCACACATTTGCTGCCTGAATGATAGAACATTTATTAACATGTTAAAATGTTATGGGATTTTTCGCCATTGTTTTTGATGGTAGGCCACTCTGGTAGGCCTACATTATGATCAAGTAGCCTACTTGGCCACTGTTAGAGCTGTTACTTAAAGTGTGTACAGTCTGTGTTCACAGTAAATGCGCGCCTGAAGTTGCACATAATGTTCTCAATGTTCAGGTTTGTGCTCAGCAGACCTGGAATTTGCTCAGTGACGGATTTTTTGTTGTTGAGGGAACTTTGGTTGGGGGTACTCGAGGACCAGGGTTGAGAAACACTGAGCTAGATCAACAGTGCATGTGGAGGATGCCTAATGTAGATGGAGAAAAAAATGCATTGCTTTACAATGACCATTAGGGTGTACCATTTCCATGCCTATTTTGCCATAATCTATGAATATGACCATAGCACATGATTTATGGCCTTTGTATGGCATTGCCAGCAGTAAGATTTGAGTTCGAATTTCCAAAAAGACGTGGAAGGTAGCTTTCAAATTATATGTCCCTTTCAGTTTTTCGGACAAAAAAAATTGTGCGGCGGGGTGTCCCTCAGTCGTTGGACCCAGTACTTGCTTTAACAACCACTCGAGTTTAACAGGTTAACTAAATCATCATTTTACTTTTTGAAAGATGGCTTTTCGTCAATTCAGACACCCAGATATTTAGAAGCGGGGACACAATCAATGTGTGCACTGTCCAATGTACTTATTCATAAATCGTCAGATACATATGCTTAGTTTTACCTGTATTTAAGTACCAATTTTGGTTCAACAAAGTCTTTCTGCAAGGCAAAACAGGCAGATTGTAGTTCTGAAAGAGCCTTGTCAACGAAAGGGGCAACAGAATACACAACCATATCGTATGCATACAATTGGAGGCCACAATTTCTTACAGATGTTGTTTATATAGATAGTAAAAATGTACAGGGCCCAAATTCTGCCCTTGGGGGACACCTGACAACACCATCAGAATAAGCACGTTGTCTTTAATGTCAGGTAGTTTTCAAACCAATTGCAGATAGCCTGACCCAGGCCAATTTCAGACCGTCTACGAATTAATAAGGAATGGTCAACAGTGTCGAAAGCCATCAACAGGATCTATGAAAAGGGCAGCACAATGCTTAATTTTGTCCATGCAATTTACTATGTCATTTATCACCAAAGAAGCAGCAGATGTAGTGACTTCGCCTGAAACCAGACCGATGGACACATTGAAGCTGGAAAAGATGGACACATTTGAAGCTAGAAAATATCTAATTTGAGTGAGATCGGGCAGTAAATATTCTTGTCAGAGCGGTCACATGCTTCCAGACCCGACAGATAGCACCCGAGATAATTGTCAGCTTAAAAAATATATAAATGATTCCACAATTAGAGTATCAGAAAGCTGCAGCAAGAAAGAATCAACCCCAGTGGGGTAAATCCCCACAACAGAAAAATGCTAATTTTCGCTTTTGGCGACATCTATAACCAAAAGCAAAAAAATACATTTGGGGATAGGGATATTTAGAGAGCATGATGCCACAAGTTTATTTCAAATATATAGCCACCCCTCCTCCTGTTTGTTCTGTCACACCTGAAGATGTTGTAATTAGCACTGTCAATATCCTTATGCGGGATCAAGACATTTAGCCACGTCTCTGAGAACCAAAATATCCCGGCTCATGTCATGCACCCAGATATTAAGAAGGTCCAGACTTTGCTTGCTGAAATGTAACCAGGGTTCTAAAGTGCGACAAAATATTTAGCTGTGTGACTAGCAGTTTTATTTTGGGAGTGCTATGCGACTATAAAAAATATCTTGCATATAATAGTTGTACTGATAATCAGGCTTCGCTGTACCATTGTTTCCAAGTGCCCTAGAGAAACAAGCCAGTGCAGATTCATTAGCGTCATGGTTGCACCATTACTACAGCGAAACTGGGTTGTTTCTAGCTCAAACAGGTCAAAGATCTAACTCATATTACAAGCACAATATTTGTATCTTCCTATATCGCATCGCCGGGACCACCTTTTACATTCGTAAGCCATGTCGTAAACTGTTCTAAAACTACTTGCACATTGACGTCGTAAACCATCTGCCCTGTACCTAACCCAGCCTTATAGAACACTACATCATCCAAGCTGCTTTGTAACTAACCCAGCCCTCTAAAACACTACAACCATCCAAGCTGCCCTGTACTTAACCCCACCTTCTACTCTGTCTCCCCCTGCAGGTCGAGCGGCAGCACGGCGGTGGACTGGGCCAAGATGGCGGAGCAGTGGCTCCAGGACAAGGAGGCGGAGAGGAAGAAGCAGAAGAACCCCAGGATGACCCCACGGCCTTCCCCCAGCCCCATGATCGAGAGCACCCCAATGTCCATCGCTGGAGACGCAACACCCCTTCTGGACGAGATGGACCGATAGAACGGGCTGGTGCGTGGGGGGGGGGGCACTGTATCCCCCCCTTATCCCACTCCTTCCGAATATACCACTCGCTCTCATCAACTCACCCATCCGTACGCCTGCCTGCCCCTTCAAAATGGACCCGTTCCTTTCAGATTCAGAGCCTCCTTAGCTTCCTCTCCTCCTAGCCCACTAGCTAACCCTCCTTACCCACTTCTTGTGTCCCATTGGAATCCGTTTCTAGCTACTGTGTATCTAGCCATGATTTTCTCCCGGCACATCTCTTCAGTCGATCACTCACTCTTTCCTCCCTCTTTTTTTGCCAGCCACATCATCCAGTATATTATTTAGTAAGGATATTACCACTGTCAGGCAGGCAGAGTGTCGACACCAAACACTTGAAATAAACTGCTGACAGATGGAGTTATAGGACATGGACCTAATGGAGAAATTGTTTGTTGTCAGACAACCTTTCTCCTTTTCTTTTCCTTTTAATAACATGCGATAGGGTATGCTGTGCTTCATTTTTTTCTCTTTGATTTTTAAGCAAAATATTTTTCAAAGTTTAGGGGATGCTGATGGAAGGGTCCGATCGGTTTGCGGGTTGTTATGTAACGTTCCTTTGGCTGTGTAGGCCCGCCCCTTGCCACCCTGGTGATCAGTGGGTTGTGGCGAGAGGCAGCCGAACTAGCATTTCGAGGGGCCAGTCAGGAAGCTTGTCTGCGTTTTTGTATTGATGCATCGGAACTAATAAAGACGCTGTTTTCAGTATGAACCCTAACTCTGGACTGTTCACATTGTCTGTCAAACCTATGCATATGAGTCTGGTATTGATCCCCCCCCAAAAAATGCTATTGAATATTAAGAGCTCTGTCCTTACTACAACTAATATGTGGTGAATGAAACCTTGGGGAAATGTGATGATGGGAATGATTGAAACATGAGATTTACCCTTGTCCTCTTCCATCCAAACCCTACTGGTTAGTCATTGTTGCATTCATTGTACCAACCCAGACTTGAATGGTTTGTTTTAACACAGACCGACAGACACAGGGATATGTGGATGTAACAAGGTTTACTAGTATGTCTCTCTTTTGATCTCTTTGGGAGACCAGAGAGAGAGCTACTAGGCTTTGTTCTTGTTTCTTATTCTAACCATGAAAATAGTACTAATGGTAACTGATACCATGACGACACCACAACCGAAAGGAAGTAATGATTGACAGGAGCTGACAAGACAGTAGACTCTGTTGGGTAGGGACTAGGTTTTACCTTTGAACTTTTCGTTTTGCTGTGAACTTTTTTAGATCTTGATTGCTTCAAATACTTTATCGTTGTCTTTAAATCATCATATGAGCATTTAAGCCTCTTTTGGGTATTCGGGCGTTTACCTCTATCCCTTTTTCATATAGTCCCGAGCCACTTCCCCCAACTCCTGCACCCTTAAAATCCACTCTTTGAAGCATGTCTACAATTTATCTTCTTATAATCAGAACTTAAACCCTAACCTTAACCACACTGCTAACCTTATTACTAAGCTTAACCTTAAATTAAGACCCCAAATATTTGTTTTTAAGACATAGCCAATGTTGACTTTGTGGCTGTGGTAACTAGTGACAACCTGCGTGTTGTTGCTTTCATCTTCGCCGTCATTGTTTTGGTCATTGGACTATTGGCTGTAGTCATTATCCAATCGCGTCGTAGCACTGCTCATACTACAAGATGCACGTCCAAAATTTTGCACGCAATAAAATTATCATGCCGTCCGACGGGTTTGTAGAACGGAATAGCCATCAACTGGGCCTCCTTCATTCATCTGGGACGACAAAAACGAGGCGCAATAGTTTTGTGTACACCTTGCATAAGTGACACAACCTAGTGTCACACAAAAACACATCTATTGCATTCTGGGGATGTTTTTTTGTTGACTATATGCTCTGTCTGTATACAGTTGATTGAGTCGCTGATATACTGTAGAGTTGTGGACTTCACTTGTGGATGTGCGATGTTATACAAGGATTACTCCTAGGATCAAAGCATGTTCTACGGAGAATCCTCATTTTATAAATGCTCAGGCTAATAATTGCAAATGAGGACTAGTTCTCAATCAAACTGATGGGGAAAACAATGGCTTAGTCCAGGAGTATAGGTTTTATCTATAGGGCTGGGAAACTGGTCCCACGTTTCTATTTGCAATATTACTTGCTGTACCATCAGTAAGCCTGTGGTTGTTGACAGTGGGAGGAGAGAAAGGAGGGATTTTGTCTCTGGTATTAATTACACTGCTGATAACCTTTTCAAACCCTTTTAATAAAGTATTTGTATTGTAAACTGGGAGCCCCTCCCCCCCAGTGTGTGTGTGTTATGTACACACAGTGTTGTTCAACACACATTTATTTGGTTCTGTGTGTACAGTGGCGACAGTGTACATCCCCACATTTTTACCAAAACATTATGGGGGGATTGCCTGTTAATTTGGCATTAATATGTGTCACACATCAGTTTACAAACAATGTAAAAAAATATATATAATAATAGTTAATAAAGCTGCATACAAATATGGTCTCTTTTTTTGCTTTCATGAGTAAGGCAGCTCCAAAATGCAGGTGTTTCAGCCTAGCTCTGTGCTTTCTGTGGTGGTTGGGCAGCCAGCGGAAAATACGGAGCGTAGGGGTTGGTAATGTTCTCTAGTTGCGCCATGATTGGCTCAGTGTTCTGTCACTCATGGGGACACTACATCACCGCCAAATCTAAGGGAAGAGCTCGAACATTCAAGCCCTTGGGTGCTGCCATAAAGTTACAGAAGTGCCCATCCAAGAAAGCTCAAGGTCATTGGATCACTGCATATTGGCTATGCTTGAATTGCCCTGCCAATGTTCTTCTCAGACCATTATGAAATTATATTTTACAATGTACAGTGGGGAGAACAAGTATTTGATATACTGCGGATTTTGCAGGTTTTCCTACTTACAAAGCATGTAGAGGTCTGAAATTTGTATCATAGGTGCACTTCAACTGTGAGAGATGGAATCTAAAACAAAAATCTAGAAAATCCCATTGTATGAATTTTAAGTAATTAATTTGCATTTTTTTTGCTTGACATAAGTATTTGATCTCCACAATGGCCAAGACCAGAGAGCTGTGTAAGGACATCAGGGATAAAATTGTAGACCTGCATAAGGCTGGGATGGGCTACAGGACAATAGGCAAGCAGCTTGGTGAGAAGGCAGCAACTGTTGGCGCAATTATTCGAAAATGGAAGAAGTTCAAGATGACAGTCAATCACCCGCGGTCTGGGGCTACATGCAAGATCCCACCTCGTGGGGCATCAATGATCATGGGGAAGGTGAGGGATCAGCCCAGAAATACACGGCAGGACCTGGTCAATGACCTGAAGAGAGCTGGGACCACAGTCTCAAAGAAAACCATTAGTAACACACTATGCCGTCATGGATTAAAATCCTACAGTGCATGCAAGGTCCCCCTGCTCAAGCCAGTGCATGTCCAGGCCCTTCTGAAGTTTGCCAATGACCATCTGGATGATCCAGAGGAGGAATAGGAGAAGGTCGTGTAGTCTGATAAGACAAAAATAGAGCTTTCTTGTCTAAACTCCACTCGCTGTGTTTGGAGGAAGAAGAAGGATGAGTACAACCCCAAGAACACCATCCCAACCGTGAAGCATGGAGGTGGAAACATTATTTTCTGTAAAGGGGACAGGACGACTGCACCGTATTGAGGGGAGGATGGATGTATCGCGAGATCTTGGCCAACAACCTCCTTCCCTCAGTAAGAGCATTGAAGATGCGTCGTGGCTGGGTCTTCCAGCATGACAATGACCCGGAACACACAGCCAGGGCAACTAAGGAGTGGCTCCGTAAGAAGCATCTCAAGGTCCTGGAGTGGCATAGCCAGTCTCCAGACCTGAACCCAAAATAAAATCTTTGGAGGGAGCTGAAAGTCCGTATTGCCCAGCAACAGCCCCGAAACCTGAAGGATCTGGAGAAGGTCTGTATGGAGGAGTGGGCCAAAATCCCTGCTGCAATGTGTGCAAACCTGGTCAACAACTACAGGAAACGTATGATCTCTGTAATTGCAAACAAAGGTTTCTGTACCAAATATTAAGTTCTGCTTTTCTGATGTATCAAATACTTATGTCATGCAATAAAATGCAAATTAATTACTTAAAAATCTTACAATGGGATTTTCTGGATTTTTGTTTTAGATTCCGCCTCTCACAGTTGAAGTGTACTTATGATTAAAAAAAATACAGACCTCTACATGCGTTGTAAGTAGGAAAACCTGCAAAATCGGCAGTGTATCAAATACTTGTTCTCCCCACTGTATATGATCACACTGGTAGTAGATCATTTGTTTTGTGGATAGGACGTCAAATCACGTTATGTCTACAGTAGCTCTCATTGGACTGATGTCAACATCATACTTTCAAAATCTTAGCGAGCAGTCATGAATCAAGTTGACAATCTACTGGCAAACCCTTTTTAATTCTTGCCATATGAAGAGTAATAATGAAGAGAAATGATAGATTAAACATATCGGTGCTCATCGGCCGTTGGACATAAACATTACACCACAAGTTGGAAATTGCAAATTCAACAATGAGTGGTTTCAAATGAGTCAGTGGCTAACTGCAAGCATTGCATAGCAGTCACTAGCCTGCTATTCAGTGAAGTGGCTGTGGTCCCAAATCTGGGTTTTTCGGGTCTCTTTTCCAAGTTTAAAAATGATAACATTCAACAGTGGCCATGCTATCAATCCAGCATGTTTTCTGCCTCGCTCAGAACTGGGAAATCTGACTTCAGTGAGTTCAAGACAACTGGGAACTCGAGGAAAAAAATTTCCTCTGGCTGGGAAAATACATTTTGAAGTCGGGAGCTCTGGCCTTTTTCTAGAACTATGACCTGAAGATCACTGACGTCATTATGATTCGACCCTTTTTTTTCCCACAAGTTTCTAGTTGTCTTGAAAACACCATAAATCCAGAAAACGCCAGACTTTGATGACAAAATTTGCCCACGAAGGATCTCCTCACCACCTTCCTGTTCAAGTGAGCACAGCACAACAAGGTGAGTCCAAAAATGTCTTGTATGCTGCTGCATAAATTAAGTAATATGCCAGGGAGATATGTATACTGTAGCTAAGAAAGTAATACTAAGTGTATGTTGGGCTACTAACAGTTTGCTACACATGTGCCTCACTCTAATAATTTGGTATATTTTCCCTTCTTAATTTCGCCTACTGTTCTGACTTCGTGGTGCACATGTAGCCTATAACCTGTTTAGGGAAATACATTCATTGAATACTGTAAGAGCTTTCATTGTCTGCTTATATGCTGGATTGAATCCCCGGGCTGACAAGGTAAAAAACTGTCATTAACCCACTGTTCCCTGGTAGGCGGGCATTGTAAATAAGAATTTGTTCTTAACTGACTTGCCTAGTTAAATAAAGGTTAAATTTACACTGTAAGAATGGATATAATATATTGTTTAATGTTGGGTTGTGTAGCGGCTTTACTGGTATGCATCCCCCCCAAAACATGTGGTTTGCCATACCAAGTTGTACATACTCTTACATTGATTTAATATTAAGATCACTTCCCGAGTCAAAATGCAGGCCGAGATCTTCCGCTCAGAATTTCTTTTTGGAAACGTGAATTAAAAAGTTAAAATAGCTCTGCAGCAATGAGGTTTGTGCAGTAGGCTATACACCAAATACATGATCACTGCATATTGGCTATGCTTGAATTGCCCTACCATTGTTCTTTGCAGACCATTATGAAATTATATTTCACAATGTTATTTGTTTTGTTACTTGTGAGGTGTAGCTTAGTGAGCATAATAATTAGCTTTTTTTACTGGACTGATGGCCTGTATCTGATGGTCAGTCTGAGGGGAAGGAAGCTGCCTCTCTCCCAACCCACCATCCCTTCTCTCACCCGCTCGCTGCTGAGAAAAGGGACAGTTTTCCAGCTGATGGTAACTTAAGTCACACCACATTATTTCTGCCTCATGCACCAATTCATGTTGCTACAGGACTGTTTTGCCAGCACAGACTGGAATATGTTCTAGGATTCTTCTTAAGGCATTGAGGAGTACACCACAAAAGTCACTGGCTTCATAAATAAGTGAGTTGATGAAGTTGTCCCCACAGTGGCCGTACGTACATACCAACCAGAAGCCATGGCTTACAGGCAACATCCGCACTGAGCTAAAGGTTAGAGCTGACGCTTTGAAGGACCGGGACTCTATAACCCTGAAGCCTATAAGAAATCCTGCTATGCCCTCCGACGAACCATCAAACAGGCAAAGTTTCAATACAGGACTAAGATTGAATCGTACTACACCAGCTCCGACGCTCGGCGGATGTGGCAGGGCTTGCAAACTATTAGACTACAAAGGGAAGCACAGCCACGAGCTGCCCAGTGACACGAACCTATCAGACGAGCAAAATTACTTCTATGCTCGCTTCAAGGCAAGTAACACTGAATCATGCATGAGAGCACAAGCTGTTCCGGATGACTGTGATCACGCTCTGATCACAGTCTTCTTACATATAAGAATGATGGAGGCCACTGTGTTCTTGAGGACCTTTAATGCTGCAAACATCTCATAGCAAAGGGTTTGAATACTTATATAAATAAGCTATTTCAGTTTTTTTATATATATATACATTTGCTAACATTCCTAAAATCCTGTTTTTGCTTTATCATTATGGGTTATTGTACGTAGATTGATGAGGAAAAACATTTATTTAATAAGGCTGTAAAATAACAAAATATGGGTAAAGGGAAAGGGGTCTGAATACTTTCCGAATGCACTGCATATGAACTGGAATTACGCACCACGTTCAAACCATGATAATTCTGGTGCAGCACATGCGGCCGACAAAGTTACAAGTATAGTATTCATTAGCTAAGTATAAGGCTAATACTGCATTGAATGTATTATACAAAAGAGGTCGGCTTGGACCTCTATGTATCAATCTTGAACAGGATGATCTATTTTGGATGCAATTTGAATGGAATTGATAGAGAGAAAGACTGTGTGAGTGCTCGCGCGTGCACTGATTTAAAGCAACGATATTGGAGTGAAAGCCTTTTTTTAAACTCTGCAGCTGCATTTAAAAAAAATATATTTTTTAATAATCAAGAACATACAATAAAAAAACAAGGCCAGGTGGTGATGTGTAAATTAAACTCACATTAGTCCTTTTATTACTGTAGCATAGGCTATACTGCTGCAAATGTAGGCCTACCTGTCACAAGAAAAAAGGTTACCGTGATGAAATGATAGGTCTGCATGCATTGTGAACTGCACTCCTACTGAGATGGGCTGTCTATCCCCACACTGAGCGTTGATGATTGATCATGCAGAGAGCAGAAAGTAGGCCGTAGAGAAGCCAGATTTAGACATCGCATATAAATGAACAGTTCCGTTTAACGTCATGCTGTTCATATAAATAATTTATTTAGAATTGACCAGTTTTTCTCAGTTATTCATCCTGGGAAAGGGGAGTGGTTTTGTGCGGTAAATCTCAGTAAGTTTTGGTAACCGGGTTCCCGCCATTCAACCCTAAAAGGAATACACTTTTTGGCCTAAATGCAAAGCCTTGTGTTTGGGGAAAATCCAACACAACACATCACTGAGTAACTGCCTCCTTATTTTCAAGCATCGTGGTGGCTGCATCATGGTATGGGTATGCTTGATTCCGGCAAATACTGTGGACTTTTTCAGGATAAAATGAAACAGGATGAACCTAAGCACTAGCAAAATCATAGCGTAAAACCTGCTTCAGTCTGCTTTACACCAGACACTAGGAGAGGAATCCTACAATATTCTACAATAACCTACTAGACAAATATAGTCCAAATCTACACAGTAGTTACTCATCAAGAAGACAGTCAATGCTCCTGTGGCCAAGTTACAGTTTTGACTTAAATCTGCTTGAAAATATATGGCACAACTTGACTGAGCTTGAAGAATTTTGAAAATAACAATGGGCAAATATTGCACAATCCAGGTGTGCAAATCTCTTATGGACTTACCCAAGAAGACTCTTAGCTGTAATCGATGCCAAAGGTGTTTCTAACATGTATTCATTCATGGAGCTGAATACTTATGCAATGACTATATTTTAGTTATTCCATTTTTATTAAGCTTGAAATTTCTTTTTAATAATCTTCCACTTTGACATTACAGAGAATTTTATGTAGATTGTTGACAAAAAAATGACAATTAAATACATTTTTATCCCACTTTGTAAGACAATAAAATGTGAAGAACACTTTTGCAAGGCACTATATATGTTTACTAGACTATTGATAAAGAAAGTTCAACACTATAAGGCTTATGATTCATACTTCATGGTTACATAAATTAGCTACCAGTTACTGATATATGGATCCACGTAACGTGATTCAAATGGTTAATTAAGTATTAGTTCATGTAGTCACTTTGTGTGCCCTATAGTAAAGTGACCACTTTTCTCCCTTCCCTAATGGCTTATTATGGTTTATTATGTGTTACTTATTTAAAATGAAGCATTTTTTAATTAACTTTGTGGAACATAGTGTAAAGTAAAGACTTGTCATGCTGTACAAAAATATAATCAAATGACCTGTTCATTATTAGTTGATGATCTCACATTTTCTAGAGACCACCAAGGGTAATTTCAGGATTGTAATACTTGGACTGCATTTTCCACTTAAGTGGCCTATTTTAAATGGATCTGGACAGTACATTTGAAATGCTTAACAAGGTTATTAAGAGACTGACAGCAGCTCTGGCTAGCCTCGGCTGGTTATAATGAAAAAGGTGGAGGAAATTGAACAGCCTGCTTTAAAAGCACAAAAACATATTTTTTGAACATCTACCTCTTGAAATTCAAAGACCAAACTATTACTACACTTGATTACAGCTAGCTACAACGTTTTTGTGATCAAAGACACAATATTTACTTAGCTTGGAGGTTGTAGATGTAGTTTATGTAGCATTAGTTTCTGCCCATCTCTACATGAAATTCCTGAATGCTAAACCCCCCGCCCCCCCCCCTGAATGTAAGCTGGGAGGCAGCCATTCTGCATGCAAGGCAGATATTTCTATAAATATTGTGCCACATACCTGATTGATCGATGAAGAAATTACCTCCCAGTCTACACTGAGGTCAATACAATGTATTCTTCCCAGCTGTATAGTAACCTCAGCTCTAATGTGTTTTCAGAAAGCCATGTCTGACTTTGAGACAATCAAGCTAGCCGCTTTGGGCAAAACGTTCCAGCTGGGGATGCTGTATCACTGCCATAGTGATACCCTCATTCCAGGCCGAATAACCACCAGGCTAAGGTTCCACTGGAAAGAGGGTAGAAGCTGGATCAGTAATGTGATGGAAAAGGTCATGTTTGTGCTTTTCTAATAACCAATTTCTGTGTTCATGCAAGTGACTGACTGAACGAGTCCTCACTATCAGCATCTGCAATTTTTCAGTTATACCCAGAACCTTGTTTGAGAAAGGGATATCTCAGTTTCAAGGTCTCAGGTTAGAAAGAAGAAGCCTCGTGAGATATTGGTCTGTCACCTGCATGAGCCAGTATTGGTCGGTCACATGAGTGAAGCAAACGTTAATGATGAATGAATTACGCATGATGAATAAGCAAAATAATGCAAATATAACTTCTCTGTATATAAGAGAACTAACATGACTGCCCCAGGTAGAGCTCCTGATCGACCTGTGTATTTGGTGTATTGAGTTGGTTGGAACCTCTCCAGTGCACTGATAATAAAGAATGATTAATTTAAGATTGACTTTGAGTGTCCCTGTGTAGAATTTCCACAACATTTATCTTCCCTTTTTCGTGGGATAGAGTTTATATCTAATCTAATACATTTGTATTTGTCTGTTAATAGACTGGATATTTTTCAATCGTTAATTTGCATAGGTCAGGTTCGGGTTGGGCCTGGGCCAAGAGTGGAAGGTTATGATAACGTCAGTGATTAAAACATATTCAGTTGACGCACGTTAGTGTGTCAGCCATATCTCTTTTGACATCTCACTCTCTCACCCCCTCACTCTCCCTTCCCCTCCTCCCTCCCATCCTCTTCTCTCTCTCTCCCCTCCCCCCTCCCCCTCCCCTCTCCCTTCCTCTTTCTCAATATATCATAACTGCTGACAGGGCAGCAAAGGTACAAATAGTGTGTGCTATGATATATTAATGTGCTATAATATATTCTATTTTATATTAGCCTTATGTTAAGTCAGGAGGAGGGGTGTGTTGTGTAAAAGCTCGAGGTCTGTTACCCAAGCTCGACAAGCCCAGCGCTATATAAAAGGGTTGGGCTAGGCGAAGAGTGGAAGATTGAAATTGGTTAGTGGTTATGATTAAGATGACATCCCTTGTGAGAAGTCAGTGATAAAAAATATTCACTCTCTCTCCCATTTTCTCTGTGGATTTACCCCGTAATATCTAAGTCATGGGAGAAGTCCTTAACTTGCGCTTTAGGTCCAGTTCAAAGCCGTTCAAAGATGTAGCTAAATTACAGTGCCTTGCGAAAGTATTCGGCCCCCTTGAACTTTGCGACCTTTTGCCACATTTAAGGCTTCAAACATAAAGATATAAAACTGTATTTTTTTGTGAAGAATCAACAACAAGTGGGACACAATTATGAAGTGGAATGACATTTATTGGATATTTCAAACTTTTTTAACAAATCAAAAACTGAAAAATTGGACGTGCAAAATTATTCTGCCCCCTTAAGTTAATACTTTGGAGCGCCACCTTTTGCTGCGATTACAGCTGTAAGTCGCTTGGGGTATGTCTCTATCAGTTTTGCACATCGAGAGACTGAAATTTTTTCCCATTCCTCCTTGCAAAACAGCTCAAGCTCAGTGAGGTTGGATGGAGAGCATTTGTGAACAGCAGTGTTCAGTTCTTTCCACAGATTCTCGATTGGATTCAGGTCTGGACTTTGACTTGGCCATTCTAACACTTGGATATGTTTATTTTTGAACCATTCCATTGTAGATTTTGCTTTATGTTTTGGATCATTGTCTTGTTGGAAGACAAATCTCCGTCCCAGTCTCAGGTCTTTTGCAGACTCCATCAGGTTTTCTTCCAGAATGGTCCTGTATTTGGCTCCATCCATCTTCCCATCAATTTTAACCATCTTCCCTGTCCCTGCTGAAGAAAAGCAGGCCCAAACCATGATGCTGCCACCACCATGTTTGACAGTGGGGTTGGTGGGTTCAGAGTGATGAGCTGTGTTGCTTTTACGCCAAACATAACGTTTTGCATTGTTGCCAAAAAGTTCAATTTTGGTTTCATCTGACCAGAGCACCTTCTTCCACATGTTTGGTGTGTCTCCCAGGTGGCTTGTGGCAAACTTTAAACAACACTTTTTATGGATATCATTAAGAAATGGCTTTCTTCTTGCCACTCTTCCATAAAGGCCAGATTTGTGCAATATACGACTGATTGTTGTCCTATGGACAGAGTCTCCCACCTCAGCTGTAGATCTCTGCAGTTCATCCAGAGTGATCATGGGCCTCTTGGCTGCATCTCTGATCAGTCTTCTTGTATGAGCTGAAAGTTTAGTGGGACGGCCAGGTCTTGGTTGATTTGCAGTGGTCTGATACTCCTTCCATTTCAATATTATCGCTTGCACAGTGCTCCTTGGGATGTTTAAAGCTTGGGAAATCTTTTTGTATCCAAATCCGGCTAAACTTCTTCACAACAGTATCTCGGACCTGCCTGGTGTGTTCCTTGTTCTTCATGATGCTCTCTGTGTTATGTACTTGAGTGAAGACCCAAAAGCGGTTTTAACAGAAAACAGAGTTCTTTAATGAAAAACAGGAATGGCATAAATCCTCTTCCAACGTTGACAATGGAACAAAAAGAACGTAGTATAGTGCAGGATGCACCTGCCAGGCAGACTCCGACAGGATAGGACAAGGTGGAAGCAAACGAGACGACAGCTTGCTTCTGGCATCAAAAACACAAACAAGAATCAGACACTGAAAGTAGCAGGAACAGAGAGAGAAATAGAGACCTAATCAGAGGGGGAAGAGAGAACAGGTGTGAAAGAGTGAATGAGCTAGTTAGGGGAGATGTAGAACATGAAGAATGAGAGACAGAGAAGGTAACCTAAAAAGACCAGCAGAGAGAGACAGAGTGAAGAGAAAGGACAGGAACAGACATAACAAGACATTTGCGCTTTTAACGGACCTCTGAGACTATCACAGTGCAGGTGCATTTATCCGGAGACTTGATTACACACAGGTGGATTGTATTTATCATCATTAGTCATTTAGGTCAACATTGGATCATTCAGAGATCCTCACTGAACTTTTGGAGAGAGTTTGCTGCCGGATTGCCCCCTGGCGCCCAGAGGTTGAGCTCTCCGAACACCCCTGTCTCTATCATCTCCTCCTGCCAGGGGATGGGCACGTTGCCAGAAGAGAAGTCGTCATTGAACTCATTGTCCTTGGCTTCGATGACCACCCCCTTGATGGAGCTAAAGGCTCCCACTTTGTGGATGTCTTTGGCATACACCGCCTTGGGGTTCGGGGCGAACGGTGCCGGGCACCATGCCTGAGGAGAGGGGAGGAGGAGAGTAGATGCATTATGGATATTGTTCATCATGTTACAGTTATCAGGTTTGGGCCTGGATTTCTGCCTAATCAGCGGTAGATCCGCATTATAGCGTGCTTAAAATTGAGAGGCAATTTCTGATTGAGCTGACATATGCAGCGTTGACTGTGAATGAAGTCTCCGCGAACATGGAAACTGTAACTGCTGTCTGCTTCCAACTCACATTCTCATACACGTAGATCCCCTGAACGCAGCTCACTTTCCAGATCCCAATCACCAGAATTCTGATCACCTGTTCACACACCTGTATGTCATTATCACACACTATTTAGTTCAGTTCTTTGCACCCCATCTTTGTGAAGTATTGTTTGTTTTTGACACATTTCTTTTTGGAGCTCTGTTTTCCCCAACATTTACTCCTCCCGTGTATGATAGTTTTTGCCTGCCTCACTAACGACGCCTTTTGCCTATTCCCTGCCTGTATCTTAGCCTATCAGATTTCCTGTTATTTACCTATTGCCGATCCCCCGGACGACGTTACTAGCCATTTCCCTGCCTGTACTGTTGCCTTTTGGACCCCCTGTGTATGACCTGCTGCCTGCCCCTGGACCCAGCTACCTGCCTCTTCCTGTGGTCCTTTACATTAAACACCTGCTGTGTCCTACGCTTGAAACCAGCTCTCTGTCTCCCTCGTGTTCATTACAGAAACATTGCTTTTAAAAGGTGCAATTGCAAACAAACGCGATTGAATTGAATCCCCACCTTAAACTGTATAAAAAATATTTTTAAAAACACAGTTGGATTGAATTGACCAAATATATAGTCGTTTACTCAATATTCAACGCATTTCTTTGTGGATTTTGGTATGTTTGTGCTGTAGTGCTGTGGTCTCTTGTGACAGACTGTTAACATAAATGGAGTAGCTGGCCAGTGGTTCCGAGTTTGGTGCCATTTGTATTCCTTATACCTATATACTGTACACTGAGTGTACAAAACATTAAGGAAACCTGCTCTTTCCATGACATAGACTGACCAAGTGAATCCAGGTGAAAGATATGATCCCTTATTGATGTCACTTGTTAAATTTTCAAGCCTTGAGACCATTGAGATATTTATTGTGTATGTGTGCCATTCCGACTATGAATGGGCAAGACAAAAGATTGAAGTGCTTTTGAACGGGGTATGGTAGTAGGTGCCCGGCACGCCGCTTTGTGTCGAGGAACTGCAACGCTGCTCAAAAATGGTCCATCACCCAAAGGACATCCAGCCAACTTGACATAACTGTGGGAGGCATTGGAGTCAACATGGGCCATCATCGCTGTGGAACACTTTCGACACCTTGTAGAGTCCATGCCTCAATGAATTAAGAATGTTCAACTTTAGGAAGGTTTTCCTAATGTTTGGTTTACTCAGTGTATATGGGATTATATATTTCTTACCTGCTTCCAAATGTCCCCAGTTGAGTTCTTTGAAGAAGGGCTGGGCCTTGAGCGCTGCACACTCGTTGTTCTTAAAGCCAAGACACTTTACCGGATCTTTTTCCATCAGGCCTTCACAGATAGCCTTGCCGTCTTTGCTGAACTTGTCTGTGAACACCACTGCATCATTTAAGATTCGCCGCTGCACCTCAGTGTTTTCTACCTGGGTGGAGTCAGAGGAATGAAGAAACCATTTCCATCAGCTAAAAAGTATTTGATAACACGTTTGATTATGTAATGCTTGATAATGTAATGCTTGACAATGTAATGCTTGATAATTTAATAATGAAATTATAACCTAATGTTTTCATATAGTATATCTAAGCTACTTTTAGGTTTTGAGCATCAATGCACATCCTTTAGATATTGGTGTTGGACATTTGTTTTCTGAATGTGGCCTGACTGACTAACAGCTCCTCTGGTGGTCTATTGGTTAAGCCATTATGTTCCCAAGCAGGAGACTGGGGCTCACATCCCAACAGTTCCATTATTACCTTCTGTCCTCTGGTTCTGAAGGGGCCCTTGGCCTGGATCATCTCATACCTGGTGTGCCTGCATATCCTTTGGTTTTGGAAGCTCAACAACAAGACCCGAATCAGACAGAAGCACATGTCCTGAGCAGAAGAGCAAGTGGGGATGAAAACAGTTCTAGACAGCAAAAATGTCTTCTCCAACGAGAATAGAGTAGAATAATAGAATATAGCTTTATTGATCCCTAGGCCCAGGGAGAAATTTAGGTGAAAACGTGGCACCCACTATGGTTCCATGGGCACACTTTTAATGCTTATGGGGGGGCACAGTGTGTGCCCACATGCATCATCCAGCAGCAAATTCTCTGGTTTCAGATCCCTGTCGATGATCCTGTGCTGATGAAGATGCTCCATACCCACGATGATCTGGGCTGAGTAGAAACAAGCTCTCGTCTCATCGAGAAACCAGGGTTCTTCTCGTCCACATTATATACAGCATGTGAAACCTGTGGTGACAGGGTGTCATCAGGGACATGTCACCCCCCCCTCCAAAGTTTTCAGTCAAAAATGAATACATCGTTTTTGGTAAGGAAAATACTGTAAAATCACCAGGAATGCAGCTAATTCGGGAAATCTGTTCCTAAGTATTCCACAAATAAAATAAAAAATACATATGTGATCGTAGACCAATGAGGTTCCCACTTTAAATGAACTACAATTTAATAGAGCATTCATAAATGTTTTATAAGGCCTATCTAATGTAGATGCGTCATAAGCAAAAAGTCATGCTATCATAGTGGCATAATAACTATGCCACATTTGGGAATGCACCAGATGTATATCAAATCAAATGTATTTATATAACCCTTCGTACATCAGCTGATATCTCAAAGTGCTGTACAGAAACCCAGCCTAAAACCCCAAAACAGCAAGCAATGTAGGTGTAGAAGCACGGTGGCTAGGAAAAACTCCCTAGACAAAACCTAGGAAGAAACCTAGAGAGGAACCAGGCTATGTGGGGTGGCCAGTCCTCTTCTGGCTGTGCCGGGTGGAGATTCTAACAGAACATGGCCAAGATGTTCAAATGTTCATAAATGACCAGCATGGTCAAATAATAATAATCACAGGCAGAATAGTTGAAACTGGAGCAGCAGCACAGCCAGGTGGACTGGGGACAGCAAGGAGTCATCATGTCAGGTAGTCCTGAGGCATGGTCCTAGGGCTCAGGTCCTCAGAGAGAGAGAAAGAAAGAGAGAATTAGAGAGAGCATACTTAAATTCACACTGGACACCGGATAGGACAGGAGAAGTACTCCAGATATAACAAACTGACCCTAGCCCCCCGACACATAAACTACTGCAGCATAAATACTGGAGGCTGAGACAGGAGGGGTCAGGAGACACTGTGGCCCCATCCGATGACACCACATGTAATGACCATCTATATCACCCTTTACCTATAACACATTGATGTAGTACTTTACGAATGCCTTGTGAAAGCCTTGACAATTTGTACTTTGTTAGTAATGTGAACACTTGTCGTAATAATAAAGGGCCTAAGACTGAGGGCAATCCCATGCATGAGAGAAGCTGTGCTTAAAGTGGTCTCCCTCTCTGGAGCCGAGTTCATCGTCTGATGTAGTGGCCTACGCACCTCAAGACCAGCCTGTATATTAGCCCTGAGGTTGATTGGTTTAGGCTGCTTAACAGGGATTACAGAGAGCAGTCACACTGTGCCCTACCGTCAGGCCAGTGGCATTGACAATGAAAGTAAACTATTATCGTGTGTGTGTGTGCGTGCGTGCGTGCGTGCGTGTGTGTGTGTGTGTGTGTGTGTGTGTGTGTGTGTCCGCGCGTGTGTGCATGTTTGTGTGTGTATCAGGCCTGCGGGTGTCTTTGTGTGTGTGTAACAGTACCTGAGATCTCCTCCGTTCATGATGGTCATAACTAGGCAGAGGTTAGTCTTGGTCTGGAAGGCATACACCAACGATACGATAAAACGACTGTGCACCTTCGCCAGAATACGTTTCTCCACGATCGCTCCCTAATACAAATCATTAATGGAAACAAAACAGCCAACTGTAAATGAAAAAACCCTAACCTTGCTATAAAAAAATCCCCTATGGGATAATAACCATACCTTGAACCTTTCACAGTCCTATATGAACATAGCCATGTTCTACAAACTAAGAAATAAAGGTAGATTATGAATGGTTATTGCAGCCAAAGCTGAGTAGAAACACAGAAGCCTAGACAGAGGCAAAATACCATGGAGAATTAAAGAAAAAAACACTGATGTGATGATAGCATGATAGGATCCTTGAAACCTCCATCACACAGTCATACTGTCATACTAACACAAGTATTACAAATAAGCGGTCATACTAACTAAGCCATACAGTAGCAGACATAACAAATTATGTAATAGGAGATTTTGCTGTTCAGTTGCCGTGTGCGTGCTAATAACTTTTGATGCTTGAGGCTACTTTATGCTGGGTCCACTTGGTTATCAGCAGACTGACTATACTGTATCATGACTGTAATCCTTCGTTGAGAACAGAGGATGTCATGACTACTACTTTGCAGAGAGACAGAAAGTTTTAGCTTCTGGCCCAACCTGCTGTGCTGTGCTGTTCAGTACTGTACAGTTTCCAGGCCACACAAACACACCCACAACCCAAAGCTCTGAATCTAGTAGAAGAACACCAGAGTCCTCAGGCAATCGCCTCAACAACAATGTATATCCTGTACCCACACACGCATGCACACACACACACACACCTGCTATATCCTACTGTACTGTGTGAAGTATATGGCTTCCACTTTTCAGGCCCGAGTCAGCCTGGTTTGAGCAAAAGGTTCATCTCCACGACCCACTAATGCGTAGACAAGCAGGAGGGCTAATGCCACGGACACTGGCTCTCTATGTCTGGTTGCTCTGAGCTGCTTTACACCTGGGGTCTCTCACAGAGACACAAGCCTCTTGCCCTTGATTAGGGTGATCTAAATCTCTCTCGGCTGCACTCACATAGCTGCCTGGTATAATCTCGTTTCACTAACTAGTACATCTAGGAACACTTTGCATAAGGACCGGAAACTAGATCATTTTATTCCAATAGATGCTTTTAAATCACAGTTTAGATGGCTACTGATCACGAATTGCACATGTTTTTTTTTAAACTGCTGTTTTAAGCTTTATTTTGAACTGTGCACCTTTTTAGCTTCCATTCGTTGTTGATTTATGTTGTGTTTACAATGTACTGTATGCTGCTTTCCTGACTAGGCCTCACTTGTAAAGGAGTGTCAATGAGGTCAATGTGACCTCTGGTTAAATAAAGGATAATTAAATGGAAAAGTTACTCCTGTGCCCCTTTTATACCTGTAGCTGGCTGTATCCATGTGCTTTACTAGGTAGGTGTTCTGTTGATGTATAAGAAAAGGACCCTTAGCTTGGGCAGTCTTGACTCAATCACTAGAACTCTCTTTCAGCTTTTCGACCTGACTGTGTTTAACATTTGGATTTTGCTGTGTTGATGTTTAAGAAAAAAGTGTGAAAAAGCTGTGTGATTGACTTGATTGATTGATTGATTGGTTGTTTGTTTGTTGGACACAGAGTTTAGGGCTACAGTGGTGAGAGGAGGTTTCAAGTTTACGTTTGATTCACTTCATTCAAGTAACTGCCACTACAAGGGAGTGATTTTTTATTTTTTTTTACCTCGTAGCCTCTATGTTTCTTCAGCCTTTTTTTGTCCAGCTTTTTGTTGGCATACATCTTGCCTGTGGCCTTTATCTGGCAGGCGTGTACCTCCCCAAACCCTCCCTTCCCCAGCACTCTGAAGTCCATTAACCAGTCCTCATCAATGGGCTGGGCTTCCAACCACTTGAACTGGATGTAACGCAGAAAGTACATGCTGTTCTTAAAGCCGGACATAGCCTTGGCCTCCAGGTGCTTTAAAAGCTGCTGCTCACTCTCCTTGAACAGGTCTCCGTGGATGCTCTTGTGGTCCTCCATGATGCGTGTCACAGCCTTCTCCTCCAGGAAGCTGCAAAAGATCTTGGACTTGGATTCGTAGAACTTGTTGATGATCTTCTGGGCCTTCTGCACCCGGCACTTCTCCTGGGTGATGTTGTAATCCTCGATGTCCTTCCAGAGTTCGCAGGCGTTCTTGTGGGTTGCATCACGCTCCAGGTACTGCTGGAAGAGCCGCTTGCCAATGGGCTGCTTGACACACATGCTGTCGAAGCCGGAGTCCACCGTGGTCTTCATGTGCTCGCTCTTCTTGATGTGCGGGAGGCTGAGCTTGGCACGAAACTTCTTGTCACGCATGGTCGACACCGCCATGCCATCGACACTACCACGAGTTGGCCACAATGTTTTGTAGACCACCCATATCCATGGCTGGACCTCCACCTAGTACATGGTAGAGGAAAACATTTGTGTTTTGCATTTATTTAATTGATCTAAAGGTTATGAAGAACACACTGGTTGCCATACACAAGGTCGCTGGTTCAATTTCCGGTGTGGTATTTGTTTTCTAACCTTATCCCTACCCTTATCCCTACCCTTAACCCTCAAGTTAACCAATTGGGATTTCTGCCTAAACTTAACCCAATCCTTGACCATAACCACTCACATTGCTTGCCTAAATGTAGCTTCCCTCAGAACAAGACAAATTTCAATCTGTCATTTACTACCTTGTCTTGAACCATGCCAGTGGAGAATTGTAGATCTTTAATTATGTCTTTGTAACAGAGGTCTCTTGAGTTGAGATTTACCTTAATCCTGTACCCTGGACCGGATACAAGTATTGAAAGTGATACTGTTCAAGTTAACTGGATAACTCCTGGGTTCTGGATCTCCCAAAGCCAATTAACACTATCTCTGTTAATAACTCAGTTTTGATCTGCTGCAACTGACATGTGGTTAATTGGCAAACTCAATCATGTTTAAAAGTGCAGTGGAGTGGGATAGGTTTTAAGCAAGAAGAATATATGTTACCCAAACTACTCTATTTCAACAACATTCACTATTCTGTTACACAGTTGTTATGCAATTAATGTTATTTAATCAAATGTCAAATGTTTTGATACCTTCCATATGTGTTGGTCAGGTAGTATTTTAATGCTTTCTAATTTGCACAATCTATTTTGGTGCAAAACTGACTCAATCATCTTATCATAAACAGGTTTTTGTTAAATCGTCTAACAGTTGCTTAGACAAACCTTCAGTATTCATTACCCCTTGACTTATTCAACATTTTGTTGTGTTACAGCCGGAATTCAAAATGTATGAAATGTTTTTTTTTCTCAACCATCTCCACACAATACTCCATAATGACAAAGTGAAAACGTGTTTTTAGAAATGTTTGCAAATTAACTGACATTTACATAAGTATTCACATCCCCGAGTCAACACTTTGTAGAAGAACCTTTGGCAGCGATTACAGCTGTGAGTCTCTGAGAACTTTCCACACCTGGATTGTGCAACATTTGCACATTATGATTTTCAAAATTCTTCAAGCTCTGTCAAATTGCTCGTTGATAATTGCTAGACAACCATTTTCAGGTCTTACCATAGATTTTCCAAACTGTAACTCGGCCAGTCAAGAATATTCACTGTCTTTTTGGTAAGAAACTCCGGTGTAGATGTGTTTTTAGATTATTGTCCTGCTGAAAGGTGAATTCAGCTCCCAGTGTCTGGTGGAAGGCATACTGAACCAGGTTTTCCTCCAGGATTTTGCCTGTGCTTAGCTCCATTCCGTTTCTTTCGTAATCCTGAGAAACTCCCCAGTCCTTACCGATTGCAAGCATACCCTAAACATGGTGCAGCCACCACAACATTTGAAAATATAGAGAGTGGAACTCAGTAATGTGGTGTATTGGCTTTGCCCCAAACATACAGTGCCTTCGGATAGTATTCAGACCCCTTTACTTTATCCACATTTTGTTACATTACAGCCTCATTCTAAAATTGATTCAATCATTTTTTTCTCATCAAGCTACACAAAATAACACATCCTGTCACGGCTTTCGTCTGTAGAAGGAGGAGCAGACCAAAATGCAGCGTGATTGTGATTCATTTTATTTAAATAGAGAGACTATACACGAATAAACTAACAAATGTGCAAAAACCTAAACAGCCCTATCTGGTGCAAAACACAGAGACAGGAACAATCACCCACAAACACACAGTGAAACCCAGGCTACCTAAATATGGTTCCCAATCAGAGACAATGACTAACACCTGCCTCTGATTGAGAACCATATCAGGCCAGACATAGAAATAGACAAACAAGACATCCAACATAGAATGCCCACTCAGATCACACCCTGACCAACCAAAACATAGAAACATACAAATAAACTATGGTCAGGGTGTGACACATAATGACAAAGTGAAAGCAGGTTTTTAGAAATTTTAGCAAATTTATAATAAACAGAAATACCTTATTTATATACGTTTTCAGACCCTTTGCTATGTGACTCGAAAATGAGCTCAGGAGCATCCTGTTTCCATTGATCATCCTTGAGATGTTTCTGCAATTTGATTGGAATCCACCTGTGATAAATTCAATTGATTGGACATGATTTTGAAAGGCACACACTTGTCTATATAAGGTCTCAGAGTTGACAGTGCATGTCAGAGCAAACACCAAGCAATGAGGTTGAAGGAATTGTCCGTAGAGCTCCGAGACAGGATTGTGTCTGGGGAAGGCTCCCAAAACATTTCTGCAGCATTGAAGGGCCCCAGGAACACAGCGGCCTCCATCATTGTTAAATGGAAGAAGTTTGGAACAACCAAGACTCTTCCTAGAGTTGGCTGCTCAGCCAAATTGAGCAATCAGGGAGAAGGGCCTTGGTCAGGGAGGTGACCAAGAACCCGATGGTCACTCTGACAGAGCTCCTGAGCTCCAGAGCTCGTGACAGAGCTCCAGAGTTCCTCTGTGGAAATGGGAGAACCTTCCAGAAGGACAACCATCTCTGCAGCACCACCAATCAGGCCTTTATGATAGTGGCCAGACGGAAGCCACTCCTCAGTAAAAAGGCACGTGGCAGCCGCTTGGAGCTTGCCAAAAGGCACCTAAAGGACTCTCAGACCATGAGAAACAAGATTCTCTGGTCTGATGAAACCAAGAGATTGAACTCTTTGGCCTGAATGCCAAGCATCACATCTGGAGGAAACCTGGCACTATCCCTATGAAGCATGGTGTTGGCAGCATCATGCTGTGGGGGTGTTTTTCAGCAACAGGGACTGGGAGACTGGTCAGAATCGAGGGAAAGATGAATGGAGCAAAGTACAGAGAGATCATTGATGAAAACCTGCTCTAGGTCGCTCAGGACCTCAGACTGGAGTTAAAGGTTCACCTTTGGACAGGACAACAACCCTAAGCACACAGCCAAGATTACGCAGGAGTGGCTTCGGGACAAGTCTCTGAATGTCCTTGAGTGGCCCAGCCAGAGGCCAGACATGAACCTGATCTAACATCTCTGGAGAGACTTGGAAATAGCTGTGCAGCAACACACCCCATCCAATCTCACAGAGCTTGAGAGGATCTGCAGAGAAGAATAGGAAAACTATACAGGTGTGCCAAGCTTGTAGCGTCATACCGAAGAAGACTCGAGGCTGTAATTGCTGCCAAAAGTCCTTCAACAAAGTACTGAGTAGAGTGCCTGAATACTTATGTAAATGTGATATTTCAATTTTGTCTTTTTGATAAATGTTTTACCGGTTTTTGCTTTGTCATTATGGGGTATTGTGTGTAGATTGATAAGAAAAAAATAACCAATGTAATCAGTTTTAGAATAACTTTTTTGAATAAGTCAAGGGGTCTGAATACTTTCTGAATGCACTGTACATGTGTTTTAAACAGTAACTCCTCTTTTTTGGAAGTTGTAATGACTAATACTCCTTTTAAAAGGTGCAATATGCAGAAACCCCTCCGCCTTTTTCTGGTTGCTAAAATTCGAATAGTTTGCCTAATTTCAGTTTAGGTGAAAAAATAAGAGGTCATTGTGTAACGAGAATTATTGTACCATCTAAACCGCTGTAAAATGTATTTTCCATAACCAAAAATATTGTATTTTCAGCTGTGGTACAAAACCGAAAGTTAAAGACGCAAAAAACAAAATGTAAGAACCGAAAGCATAGAAATAGTGCACATAGAGCAGATCTACCATTTCTTAGACTTGGACAAAAAGTTACATATTGCAGGTTTAAATTGAGGTTGTTGAGCTCTCCATATAAGTTTGGGGGGTTCCTCCTCATTGTCTGTAGCTTCCCTGCCTGAACACACATGCCTAAACTAACCACAGCAGGTGGTACTGTCTATTGACATGCATAGACGTGTGGATGCAGAAGCTGTCTGAAACTCTGAGTCAGAAAAAAGCACTTCAAAAGTAAAGAGGTGATATCAAGAGATTGTATCTATTTCCAACACCTATTTAGTCACAAAATGACTGACGACACTAAGGTTAGGACTTGGCAGTGTCTCCACAGTACTCTCTGGTGTTAACAGAAGGGATGATCAACTTTCAAGGAAGTCTTTGGTGAAATTAAAATCCTGACTGGGATAGTAATGAAAAACGACAACAAGAGAATAACGTTTCAGGTGTGCATTTATTACAAGTCTATTGATGTGGTAACGCATTGGTACTGTACACCTTAACTCATACAGGTGGGGTGTAACATATGCATGGTGATGGTGATGGCGCAGAGACAGTGGCCAAGACAGACACCCACTCATCACTTATCCGAGGGAGTTGTCTTCTTCTTCGCCATATCTACTGAAGATAAAAGGAGAGCTTTTTATTCATTCAGATCCTCATTTTAGTTCTTTCTAAGAAAGATCATAATCACTCATGATGACAGTTTGTGACTAACCATAACGTATGTGTGCAGTAGACTGCAGTGTAGATAATAGCAAGTCTCATCATATTCATTACAGTGTCATATCATGTGTGAAACTTGCCTGTCTGTGACCGCTTGCTCATCTGTGCTGTGTATCCCCCACCACTGGAGGTGCAGCTGCAATAGTTTAGCTTGGGGATGGTGTAATCCGTATTCTCCGTATCGTCATCCTCATCATCATCTTTGACTATGGATCTCCGAGCCAGGAGCACTTCTTTGTCTTCTCTGAAGTGGGCTTTCCTCAGCTGCTCAAAGCTGGGTCTCACTGTGAGAATGAATTAATCAATCAATCAATGCATGAATGAATTCAACAAGGTGATTGTCAGGTGAAAAGGCAGCAGATGAGATAAAATAGAACCCCAATGCTCTTAGCTTTCAACATCTACTCTATGCACAGGCAGGATGCATTTGGTGGTGATTATTCAATGCTGTGGAGTACTGTAATTGTGTACTTTTTTTATTTACTCACCGTAGAGATCTATGTCTGCACTCTCCTCTGTGGCCATAGCCTTTGCCTCTATTGCCTGCTTTGACGGGCTCATCATCCCGTGTTGTGAGGTGTCCTTAGGTTGATCTAATTGGTTTTGGTTTGGATACTGATTTGAGGCTGATGAACTAAAGGCAAGCGTAGTCAGTAAGAAACTGAAAGACATGCTGAATAAGAGTTTCCCGTAAAATCACACAATCCTCTTGGGCCTTATAGCATAGGGTACTGATAACGTCTAGATGTGTTTGTGTCTGAATATATTTGTCTGTGTGTTCTCACTTCTTCCCAGGCTTCAGAGGAGACCACGGAGGCTGGCTGTAAGCGGTGCTGGTAGTGCTGTGGCTGGGTCCTGCCTCATCCCTGAGGGACAGGGACTGCCTAAAGGAGAGGACAGAAGCACACAAGATATGTCATTAGAGGGATAGGGAGAGGGAGGGAGAGAGAAAGGGAGAGAGAGGGAGATGGACACAGAATGGTCTATGCCAATGATACCCTTTCACTTGCATTTGCACCTAGTAAATAGGCCAACAGTTACCATGCCACAGAGGCAGTGAACCCATCATCTGCCTTCATCCAGGGGTTGTCTGTGTAGGGAGGCTGAGTGGCCATAATACTCATCTCATTCCAGCTCTGGCTCTTCTTCCTGAGAAATAATATTAGGTCAGATTAGGAATAATAAACCAATCAACCATGTGGACATGATCGTTTTTTTTTAGTTTTAGACAAAGCCTGATGCTATTAGCGGTGGCATGGCATCTTAGGTGTTCTCCAATCAATGTAATTCTCCATTGCAATGAAGGGACATTTTGGCTGACTGTGTTTGACATAAAGTACCAGTCAAAAGTTTGGACACAACTACTCATTCTAGGGGTTTTTGTTAATTTGTACTATTTTCTACATTGTAGAATAAAAGTGAAGACATCAAAACTATGAGATAACACACATGGAATCATGTCGTAACCAAAAAAGTGATATACAAATCAAAATATATTTTAGAATTTAGATTCTTCAAAGTAGCCACCCTTTGCCTTGATGACAGCTTTGCACACTCTTGGCATTGTCTCAATCCGCTTCACCTGGAATGCTTTTCTAACAGTCTTGAAGTAGTTCCCACATATGCTGAGCACTTGTTGGCTGATTTTCCTTCACTCTGTGTTCCAACTCTTCCCAAACCAGGTCGGGTGATTGTGGAGGCCAGGTCATCTGATGCAGCAATCCATCACTCTCTTTCTTGGTCAAATAGTCCTTACACAGCCTGGATGTGTGTTTTGGGTCATTATCTTGTTGAAAAACAAATAATAATCCCACTAAGCACAAACCAGATGGGATGGCGTATCGCTGCAGAATGCTGTGGTAGTCATGCTGGTTAAGTGTGCCTTCTAAATAAATCACCCAAAATCATCCCCACACCATCACACCTCCTCCATGCTTCACGGTGAGAGCCACACATGCGGAGATCATCCGTTCACCTACTCAACGTCTCACAAAGAGACCAACAAGCACAAAAATATCACATTTCCACTGGTCCAATGTCCATTGCTGGTGTCTCTTGGCCCAAGAAAGTCTCTTCTCATTATTGGTGCCCTTTAGTAGTGGTTTCTTTGCAGCAATTCAACCATGAAGGCCTGATTCACACAGTCTCCTCTGAACAGTTGATGTTGAGATGTGTCTGTTACTTGAACTCTGTGAAACATTTATCTGGGCTGCAATCTGAGGTCAGTTAAGTCTAATGAACTTATCCTCTGCAGCAAAGGTAACTCTGGCTCTTCCTTTCCTGTGGCAGTCCTCATGAGAGCCCGTTTCATCAAAGCGCTTGTTGGTTTTTGCGACTACACTTGAAGAAACGTTAAAAGTTCTTGAAATATTCCGCATTGACTGACCTTCATGTCTTGAAGTTTCTCTTTGCTTATTTGACCTGTTCTTGCCATAATATGGACTGGTCTTTTACCAAATAGGGCTCTTCTGTATACCACCCCTACCTTTTCACAACACAACTGATTGGCTCAAACACATTAAGAAGGAAAGAAATTCCACAAATTCACTTTTAACAAGGCACACCTGTTAATTGATATGCATTCCAGATGACTACCTCATGATGCTGGTTGAGAGAATACCAATAGTGTGCAAAGCTGTCATCAAGGCAAAGGGTGGCTACTTTGAAGAATGTCAAATATAAAATATATTTTGATTTGTTTAACACTTTTTTGGTTACTATATGATTCCATATGTGTTATTTCATAGTTTTGATGTCTTCACTATTATTCTACAATGTAGAAAATAGTAAAAGAAAGGAAAACCCATTGAATGAGTAGTTGTGTCCATACTTTTGACTGGTACTGTACATCAAGACAGATACAGCATATCTGATGCATAACATGCAATGTTCTTTCTGTCCTCTTACCTCTTACTCATACACAGACATATCTGTTCTCCTGATGTACTGGTGCCTGCACCTCCATCCAACATGGTGACACTACACCTGAGGAGGAGGAAGAGGAAGAAGAGGAAGAGGGGGAGGAGGAGGAAGAAGAAGAAGAAAAATGTCTATTGTCCACAGTGAAGTGAGATTTGTCTTTTTACTTCATTCACTGAAGATGACTGATCAATGAATTGTAGGTGCAATGGCAGTATGTCCACTATGGATATCAATTTCTCTATATACCTCCATCATTCTGATCTACTCACAGATGAGGCCCAGGTTTGACATCCTTTCTCCCTGACACAGGCATCAGCCAGGAGTGACAGCTAGTGGCTAGGATGTTGCCCTCGTCCCATCTCTGTCTCTTCCTGAAACATAGGCAAGGGCCACAGAGTTATAAAACCTAGATGGTGCACCTCCTCGTATCTTCTTGATTTTATATCTCAGAACAGGGGAGGGCAGAATATAATTAGGCCTATTAAGAATGGTGGAAATACAGTGCACAAGGTTCAGGCAAACCTTTCAGGCATGAAACAGATGGATAACAAAAGCTTGTTGATATTGAATGTAGTAAATGTAAGTAAATCAATGTGCAATGCACCCATCCTCCGTCACTGAGGGATAATACGGGAGGAAATAAAATAAGGGGGAAATAAAAAAGGACCTGAAAATAAAAAGGACCTCACCGAAATTTAGAACTGTTACAATCTTTCTGTGTTTCCGTCACCCCAGAGCTGATGCTGGTCCTGAGGATGCCTTTGAGGGGCATGCTTGGGTCGGATAGTGATGCTGAGTTGGAACCAAGGCTGAGGTGGCACTGCAGCTGGGTCAGGGGCACTGGGGAGGACTGAAACAGAATAGAATATATACTTTGTCTTTTTTTTTGTATTCTGCCTGACTCAACCGTCGCCGTCCCAATCCCCGTCACCCCAAATACACATGTATGTTTGAGAGCCACATAGCCAGCCACAGAGCAGCACCCCTGGTTGTAGAGTAGTTTTAGGGGTTAAGGGCACAATGGCCGGAGATGGTACCTGGCAGTGCAGGGGGCAGTCGGGATTGTGGACTAAAAGCTCTGGTTCATCAGGTGGATGAGAATTCTTCAGAATGCCTCTCAGGGGCATTGATGATCCAGAGCCAGAGTCTGTCATTGCATGTGACACCTATAGATGAGAGTCTGAGACTGAACTTCAGTGGGAAATTGTATTGTGTCAAAAATATACATTTGAAATGGTTGCATTGATGCCAAAAACATCTGACAAACATAATTTTTTTTTTTTTTTGCATAATCATCACTGTTGATTTCAGAAGATATTTGCCATTCACTTACCTCATTCGGTTGATGGCCACTTCCCTCCCGCGTTAAAAGGGATAATTGATTGATTTGATCTCAACAAAAATCTTGTTTATTGTCACTGAATGAGCCATGAAATTCTGTAGTGACGCAATAGAAGGGTTGTGATGTAATAAAGAAAGTACGAGGAAATTGAGGTTTTACTGCTTTTTTATGTACTTTATCTGCTGTAGTCTCCTTGGTTTTGGGTACCGTGATTTCTTCTCAAGAAAACACTTGCAAAAGAAGAACATTTATATTTGAGACCATTTAGCTGACGTTCGCTAGATGGCAGTAACTGTCTGGCCATTACGTCGCGAGGACAGATTATTTTCTGGCTTTACGTGTCTGTTTTCAGTATTTACTTCCGCCAATAAAAATGGCAGCTTTATAGCTCTTCGTGTTGTGTTTTTGTGTTGTCTTAAGTGCTTACAAAAACTCAGGTAGGTTGATACAAGTTTTGATTAACAGTACAAATGAATGCCAGTGGTGTATTCGGATGTATAATGGATGTCTCAACGATTTAAGTGTATTGTAATGGAACTGAGAGTCATGATCACGTGCTAACACAGCATATGGATCTGTGCAAAACTGCTGCAGTAAGTGCATATTTTTTATTTGAAAGATGTATTTCTCGCTGATATGAAAGATAAGGAGCATATCAGCATATGTTTCAAAAACGGTTTCACAAGCAATAATTATTGACGTTTCTTAACGTTAAAACACAGCATCGGAATTGTAGTTCACAAGCAGGAAACCGTAAGCGAAGCTGACTGCTGAAAACGCTACAGATAAGGGTTTTCAAGAGCTAAATAAAAATGCTGATGATGTGCCATCCCTCATAAGTCCCTCATAAGTCCCTAATGAGCCCGCCCCATAAGTCTCTAATTTAGCGCCCTGTCCATTGTATTTCCCCTAGATGCAGAACGCTACAGTGGGTCGTCCTCTATTTGGAGGGGCCCTGTCAGCCACCATCCCGCACAGTGCCAAAGACATCAGGTGAGACTAAATATCATGATCAACACATTTCTATGGGCAACTCTGTCAGCTGCGGAGGGAAAGCTGAACTGTCTCAAGAGCACATTTACCCCCTCCCTCCCTTGTATATGAGCAGTGAGTTGAGGGAGATTCCAGACAACCAGGAGGTTTTTGCCCACCACCACAATGACCAGAGCATCATCATGGAACTACTAGAGTTACAGAGCCATGTCCAGAATGGAGACGCTGCTAGGTATGCACCAAAATTGTGGTGTGAGTGCATTCCAAATGGGACCCAATTCTCTTTATAGTGGACACAACTTTTGAGACCAAGGTTCATAGGGCTCTGGTCAAAAGTAGTGCACTATATGTAGAAGAGGGCTATTTAGGAGGAATCCTGTGTGTTTTTGCAGTGATTGACTTGGGCAGGAGCTCACCGGAACTGAGTACTGGCACCTCACATTTTCTAGGTTTTGAGTTCCTGCACGTCTCTATAGATTTTAGCTCAAAAGTATTGTGGCGTTCCTCCACCTATATATGAACAGTACCAGCGCATATTTCAGTCCAAGTCAAGCATTGCAATAGGAAGTGCTCACTGCTCAGCCTCCCCATTCTTAACATAACCTTTGACCCTTTAGGTACCACTTTGAGGATGTCGCAGGGAGCAACAAGGCATCGGCCCCAGGGACATCAGAGGTCAGGGCTGTGGTGGCCTTGCCCAAGTCAGACCTCTCCCTGGAGGAGTGCAGCTCTGCCTTTCTGCTCACTGGAACACAGTGTGTGGCCAAGTTCAATGAGGAAGTACGTCTGTCTGTTTCTTTCTTAGTTTTGAAAATGTATTTATTCTTAGTAAAATTGTAACCTTGTTTTTTGAAAGGGAAAGTAAGTGCACTGTGACCTCAGACTGACAATCGCACCTGCAGCCTCACGTACATTCACAACCCTTTGCACAAACAGTAATGCCCATTCACCTTGGTAGTCATGTGTCCTATGCACAAGAGGATTTATAGCCTAGTCTTTTCAGGAAATGCACAAGTGCTAGTCCTTTCCTTGTCACAGTCAGAATGGTCATGTAAATTGCAGTTATATAGTCTGAAACCATGTGGAGGTTTATGGCATTCACCTCAACTGTTGGTTAACTGTATTTGAACTGTTCCAGCTCTGGTTCCTTTTTATTTAGATTTGTATCTTGTTTTGTTGCATTCCTTCCTCCAGGCCAAAAATACAGTGACCATTCACCTTGGCCTGTTCCGACTACCACAGTTCTCTACGGATGTTCTAGTGACCTTCAACGACCCCCTCAGCATAAGGTGAGGTTATACAGGGTGTTTGTCCCAAGTGGCACCGTATTCCCTATTTAGTGCACTACTTTTGAACAGTGCCCATAGGGGACTCCTGTCTATCCCTGGTGTTTTGTGAAATAGAAGACTTTAAATATAATTTCACAAAATCATTATTTTTTGTTGTTGTCATATATGGATAAAGCATAGGTAGAGCATAATCTAGGCTAAAGGTACTATGGCTAAAGGTGTTATTTTATATTAATATAAATTAAACTGAAAACAGGGTATCAATGTTTTCATTATAACATTATAACTACTATTACAGATGCTATTACCATGGTATTACCACTTTTTCCTAAGCTGCCTGTTAAGCGCTACTCCTTTTCACTAACCTCTCCCGTCCCCCTCTCCTCTCTGCCCTCCCAGCCCTGGCAGCAGCAGTGCAGTGGGGATGGGAGGAGAGCAGCAAGAGGACACAGAACCATGGACGCTACAGGACTTCCAGCGTTTACTGCAGTCTCTCAGACTACACGACCCAGGCGTGTTTGGGTAGAAGAGGGCTTCAGGTCCAGCCCACCACACCGCTTCAACAGACATTGCCATTACACTCATCTCCAATCTTTTTGTTCTTTCAGACGGACATAATGTAATATACTGGTCACAGTAAAAACCACTCAAGATTGCGCTTTGGTTTTGTTTGTCTTCTCATGGTATCATTTGTGTTTACTTAAATTGTATGAACAGAACTTATGCTGAACAAAAATATAAATGCAACATGTAAAGTGTTGGTCCCATGTTTCATGAGCTGAAATAAAAGATCCCAGAAATGTTCCATATGCACAATCTTATCTCTCAAATTTTGTGCACAAATTTGTTTACATCCCTGTTAGTGAGCATTTCTCCTATGCCAAGATAATCCATCCACCTGACAGGTGTGGCATATCAAGAAGCTGATTAAACAGCATTAGCATTGCACAGGTGCACCTTGTGCTGGGGACAAAAGGTCTTTCTAAAATGCGCAGTTTTGTCACAACACTGCCACAGATTGTCTCTAGTTTTGAGGGAGTGTGCAATTGGCATGCTGACTGCAGGAATGTCCACCAGAGCAGTTGCCAGATAATTGACTGTTCATTTCTCTACCATAAGCTGCCTCCAATGTAGTTTTAGAGAATTTTGCAGTACATCCAACTGGCCTCACCATGCCAACCCAGGACCTCCACACCCAGCTTCTGCGGGATGATCTGAGACGAGTCACCCCGACAGCTGATGAAACTGGGTTTGCACAACAGAATAATTTCTGCACAAACTCTGTTTGTGCATGCGTCGTCCTCGCCAGGGTCTTGACCGGACTGCAGTTTGGCGTTGTAACCGACTTCAGTGGGCTAATGCTCACCTTCGATGGCCACTGGAGAAGTGTGCTCTTGACCGATGAATTCCAGTTTCAACTGTACTGGGCAGATGTCAGACCGCGTGTATAGAGTCATGTGGGCGAGCAGTTTGCTGATGTCAATGTTGTGAACAGGGTGCCCATGGTGGCGGTGGGGTTATGTTAAGGGCAGGCATAAGCTACGTACAACGAACACAATTGCATTTTACGATGGCAATTTGAATTCACAGAGATACCGTGACGAGATCCTGAGATCCATTGTCATTCCACTCATCTACCTCCGTCACCTCATGTTTTAGCATGATAATGCACTGCCCCGTGCCACAAAGATCTGTACACAATTCTTGGAAGCTGAAAATGTCACAGTTCTTCCATTGCCTGCATACTCACCAAACATGTCACCCGTTGAGCATGTTTGGGATGCTCTGGATCGATGTGTACGACAGCATGTTCCAGTTTCCACCAATATCCTGCAACTTCGCACAGCCATTGAAGAGTAGTGGAACAAAATTCCACAGGCCACAATCAACAGACTGATCAACTCTATGCGAAGGAGATGTGTCGCTCTGCATGGGGCAATCGGTGGTCACACATCAGATACTGACTGATTTTCTGATCCACGCCCCAACCTTTTCTATCTGTATTCCCAGTCGTGAAATCCATAGATTACGGCCTAATGAATTTATTTCAATTGACTGATTTCCTTATATGAACTGTAACTCTGTAAAATCTTAGAAATTGTTGCATGTTGCGTTAATATTTTTGTTCAATTTGAATCCGAAGTCTGAGCATTCACTACAAGCTCAAAATCAGTTCACTTTGCCATTTTTTTCACTTGTCATCTCCTTGGCAATGGAAAACAACCCATGTTTAACTGCTACCCTTGAAAAGAAAATATTTCCATTTGACAGCAATTACAAGTATTATTATTTATTCATTTTTTGGGGGGAGGGGGGGGCTGTTTTGCATCCTACAAAATTACATGACATGGCACTGCATATGGTTGTGTAACAAACTAATATCAGAATCACGTTAGTAAATAAATATCCTTCAGCGATTGGATCTACACAAGACAATTAATACATTCATTAGAGAGATCAAAATGAATCAAAATGCCTGCAATGGATGTACAGCAATTAAATAACCCAGCTGTGCAAGTAAGCAGACCCAATGTACAATATTAGTCAACCTTAGAATCAATAGAAGCAGTAAGCTATACATCCAGAGAGCAATTTTACAGTAAGGCAAGCGGTATGAACAAATCCCACTATACTTTATAAAAATAAACTCATGTCTAATTTCTGCGGTAAATTTATATTAAATGTGTGAAAACAACTGTTGCGATAGGTTTGTAAAATCATTAAATCTACTCTGGAGGTCGATTTTTTTCTATATTAATACTGTGCTGAGATTGTTCATGTACGTTTGAAGAAGTCTTGCCTAATCTGTAGATGTTCTAATTCTCTGTAAATTAAATTGTGTAGTAGAGGTTTCTTAGTACTCAAGCTACATAAATTCACAGCAGTCAGTAACTTGGATGAGGTAAGGACGTTATCATTAGTACAAGTGGAGGAAGCTTGTGGTGAACATTCTGCAGAAGAATTGGGAATTATTCTGACTCAGAAACATCTTCCAATTCTTATTGGATGGATAAACTATTCTGCTGCATACCACAACATGTCAGCCACCACAGCAGCCTATTGTTACCTCATTGTGCTTCCGAGATCAGAAACCAGTTTGAATTAGATTCTTATTGGAGTGTAGAACCTTTGCTCTAGTTAAAAAAAAGTTTACACACAAAAGTAAACTCCTCCACTATTGACATATATCTCAAAACCAAATGCATAAGCCTGGTCCCAGATCTGTTTACGCTGTATAGTCAATGGCCATAGGAGTTGGCAAGACTGAACAAACAGATCTGGGATCAGGCTACAAACTCATTAAATGAGGGATCATTTAACCTGTGAACTGACCTGTGGCTTAATGAGTCCATGTTCAGGGCCACCTACATTGCAGTCACGCACCACATCCCAACTCCTGGATGTCAGTAACCACATTGAATTCTGATGCCTGGCACAAGATGGAGTGTTGGAACATAACTAACGTAATTACAGTTAACGAAAATGTACGCTTAATCCAGTATAAACTCATGTATAGAATTTATTATACAAGAGACAAATTTTACAAATTCTACAGGACAACAGTAGAGTCATGTCTCAAGTGTAAAACTAACATGGACTTAATAATCCATGCTTTCTGGGAGTGCTAGGTCTAAAAGTTACAGTTACAAAAGTTAAGTTTACAATGTAAATTTGCTTTAAATCTGTCTATCTGCATATATCAAGACGTGGCATATTAGGGTGCGGTGAGATACTCAAACAGGGCGGACCATACTTTTCTCGTCAATGATTTTGAAAAACTTCTCATCAAAAACTGGTAATCAAATTATCCTCCATCACTATGACAGTGGATGAATCAAATGTATTATGTAAATATTCAAAAGGTGTGGGCTACGGATAAAATAGAACAGTGCAATTTGAGGCCATATGGCAGAATGCTATGGTGTGATGCCATTTATGTTTGATGAAATTTGTGTGTGTTTTGTATTGTTTATGTATGGTTGTTATTGTTTGAGAAAAATATACAAATAAAACCATACAAAAAAAGTATCATTCTAATGCCCGAGTGCAATGTAGATGACGTGGCAATCATTGGTTAATTTATGCAGCGCAACTGCTTTGTTGATGGCCTGGAACGCGACCATTCCCTTTCCTGATATTATCTGTGTTGCTGGCAGAGTAAGAGCTTGTCCTGCCTGCCGGCTACTGTCTGTGCTGCTGCCAGAGCTTCCTCAGTTCGTCCCAGAACAGTAGAGACAGGATGGTGTGTGGCCCTAGACGGAAGTAGGATGCACCCAGGCCTTTGTAGAGCCCTGTCACACCCTCCATCTTCAGTGTCTTCGAGAAGCAGTCCCCAAAACCTTTATAGAGCTCTCCCTGGAAATTAGAGTATATCCAGAGCCATGTTAGAGAGTAGTACAATTACATTAAGACAATTCATGTGGTAAACAGTGGGTCAACTTGGGTCCCTTTTACCAATACTCTAGACCTGTAGGAATGTTAATCTTCATATTTTGCTCAACACACCCTTTCCCTCGTGAGAGTTTTTTTCCAGAGCCACAGGGCAGTACAGTGGCAGCATACATTTTTAGTATGTGATCACTGCGGGAATAGAACCCAGGACCTTGGTGTTGCTAGTGCCATGCTCTTACCAACTGAGCCACACAGGAAGGACCATGTAAACTAAGCCACTGACCTTGCCTGTATGATCCACAGGTTGGTTGTAGAGCCGTGTACTGACCACGTCAAAGGGTGTCATGGCTGCCACCACCACCACACTGCTGATCATCCCTGCGCACAGAGCCACCAGCCAGCTGCCCTCCGGGAACACCTGCCGGGGGGAGAGAGAAAAGGGTAACTTTAGTGAGGTATGCTTAGAGCTGGTTTCCCGAAAAATAACTTATAGGACGTGTCCCAGAGAGTGGAAAATCTCTACTGTAAGTGCTTTTTAGTCCAGGACTAGGCTTTTATCAGTGTCAACCATCTCTTAATGGTCTGACAGCCAGTATCTAGCTGTTAACATAGCAGATCATTTGATATGTCTAAAATAATAAAAAATGAGATTGATGCAGTGTTCTTCTGTAACATTAAACTTCTGTTAACTACTTTGTTTAGATGGAGCTGAATAATGCCATAAGTAGTCATTTCTTCCCCACCAAACAGAGTTATGTAAACACCATGTAACTGGTGAAATATTATGAATGGTGTCAAATGTCCCAAAATGAACCGAGAACACCCTACCAAATGCAGAGCACTGCCGTGGTAACCATAAGGTTGTAGTACATTAAGTACAGTATTTACAAATGGGCACAATGGGAAATGACAAATGTCCATCTAAAAGAACCCATGAGCACCAATATGTGAAGTTCTTAGGTTTCAAATGAAAGCTAAGAGGCCAACATTTTTAGAAACTAGGGCATATATACAGTACATATTGTAAAAACTGTTAAATCCCCATGGATTGATGAGGAATTGAAAAATGGTATGGTTGAGAGGGATGAAGCACTAAATAAACTTCAGTTAGTGCTAAAAAAATTTGATCATATTACTCCAGTGCTAGCCTCCCTACACTGGCTTCCTGTCAAAGCAAGGGCTGATTTCAAGGTTTTACTGCTAACCTACAAAGCATTACATGGGCTTGCTCCTACCTATCTCTCTGATTTGGTCCTGTCGTACATACCTACATGTACGCTACGGTCACAAGACGCAGGCCTCCTAATTGTCCCTAGAATTTCTAAGCAAACAGCTGGAGGCAGGGCTTTCTCCTATAGAGCTCCATTTTTATGGAACGGTCTGCCTACCCATGTCAGAGACGCAAACTCGGTCTCAACCTTTAAGTCTTTACTGAAGACTCATCTCTTCAGTGGGTCATATGATTGAGTGTAGTCTGGCCCAGGAGTGGGAAGGTGAACGGAAAGGCTCTGGAGCAACGAACCACCCTTGCTGTCTCTGCCTGGCCGGTTCCCCTCTTTCCACTGGGATTCTCTGCCTCTAACCCTATTACAGGGGCTGAGTCACTGGCTTACTGGGGCTCTCTCATGCCGTCCCTGGAAGGGGTGCGTCACCAGAGTGGGTTGATTCACTGATGTGGGCATCCTGTCTGGGTTGGCACCCCCCCTTGGGTTGTGCCATGGCGGAGATCTTTGTGGGCTATACTCAGCTTTGTCTCAGGATGGTAAGTTGGTGGTTGAAGATATCCCTCTAGTGGTGTGGGGGCTGTGCTTTGGCAAAGTGGGTGGGGTTATATCCTTCCTGTTTGGCCCTGTCCGGGGGTGTCCTCGGGTGGGGCCACAGTGTCTCCTGACCCCTCCTGTCTCAAACTACTGCAGCATAAATACTGGAGGCTATGTGTCGGGGGGCTGGGGTCAGTTTGTTATATCTAGAGTACTTCTCTTGTCCAATTCGGTGTCCTGTGTGAATCTAAGTGTGCGTTCTCTAATTCTCTACTTCTCTCTCTCGGAGGACCTGAGCCCTAGGACCATGCCCCAGGACTACCTGACATGATGACTCCTTGCTGTCCCCAGTCCACCTGGCCGTGCTGCTGCTCCAGTTTCAACTGTTCTGCCTCATTATTATTCGACCATGCTGGTCATTTATGAACATTTGAACATCTTGGCCATGTTCTGTTATAATCTCTACATGGCACAGCCAGAAGAGGACTGGCCACCCCACATAGCCTGGTTCCTCTCTAGGTTTCTTCCTAGGTTTTGGCCTTTCTAGGGAGTTTTTCCTAACCACTGTGCTTCTACACCTGCATTGCTTGCTGTTTGGGGTTTTAGGCTGGGTTTCTGTACAGCACTTTGAGATATCAGCTGATGTACGAAGGGCTATATAAATAAATTTGATTTGATGAGTCAAAAGGAATGGAAAATAAGTCTGGCTGGACAGCTAATCATCAAATGTACTGTAAATCGAGAGATTATGTGACTAAACTAAACAAAAAATTAAGAAACTGTACTATGAAACAAATATAAAATATATATATAGAATGACAGTAAAAAAGCTTTCGAGCACTTTAAATGAAATACCCCAGAATGACATTGAAAACATGTTTTTAGAAATGTAATCAAATTTATTGAATTTGAAATTTATTGAAAATGAAATACATAAGTATTCACACCCCTGAGTCAATGCATGTCAATATGTTAGAATTAATGGGGCCTGAATATTTTACGAATGCACTGTCATTCTGAATCTAAACATTACACTGTTGATTTGATGTGCATTTTAGATTTACTGTACTTTTCACCACGTGTTGATAATGAAATCAGAAAATACTCTGGATACATTCAGTAACATGATAAAAAAATATCCTGGAAATGTGGGGTGTGTGAAAAACAAGTGTTTGAGTGAGAGGACTAACTAGTGTCTCCAGGTGACCACACATATCTCCAAAGTGTGCACAGTACCTAAGTAATTTCTATGCACTTTTATGACTCGAGTAATTAACTATAAATTGCTTTTTTATGACCGGAGTTTTTTTTATATGAAGTACACATTTGGACTCAGCTGTTTGGCTTGCTTGTATGACATTTATTATAATCCTCAACATCTCATCTTTCAAAATACATACAGTCCTCTTAATTTTCAGCATTTCGCTCACTCAGGCAAAAAAGTTGCCTAATTAGTTGGAGAGATGGGGGCAACTTCTTGTTGTGTGCGGTGCTCAAATTCAGGACGGCTGTCATTCAAAACCCATACAGTGTTGTGAAGGAGACCTGAGCTCTGACATTTATAGCAAGTTGCTGTACAGCCACTGCGGTCCAATTTAGGCGCTTATCAGTGGGAAAATCTGTCATTTTCAACTAGCGAGTGTAAAGGGTTAACAGGGTTTTTGGAAAACGTGGTCGCAAAAGAAATTTTATTGTAATTCTGTCACCAATCTTTGCATCTGCACAGTTCTTCCAGTAAATGTGTTTTTGACGTGTACATTTTTCAACGCAGTCCTTATATGGTTTGCGAAAAGTTGTTTTCCATTTAACCAGGTAGGCTAGTTGAGAACAAGTTCTCATTTGCAACTGCGACCTGGCCAAGATAAAACGTAGCAATTCGACAGACAGTTACACATGGACTAAACAAAACATAGTCATTAATACAGCAGAACAAAATAAAACAAAGTCTATATACAGTTTAAAATCAATGGTTTTTGTTTGGCACACATTTTATAGTGAAAACTCGGAGTCAACGAGTAACTCCGTTATCATGGAACTGCCCAAATACCTCTGTCCTCTATGATATAAAACAAAACTAAAATCTGTGTTATAAATTGACTTTGATGTGGAGTTTGTACTGGCAACAAAAACTACCAACATTCATGGGGCATAGGCCTAATGATGGAATAGGGCGACAGAGACAAAGATATTGATCTATGCCTACTTCTCTCTCAGAAATTAGATTTAGCAGGTGTAACTGTTTCTTCCGTCCCTCTTCTCGAACCAGGGACACTCTGCACATATCAACATCCCAAGAAGCATCGTTACCGATCGCGCCACAAAAGCCACGGCACTTGCAGATCAAGTGAAAAAACTACTTCAAGGTCTCAGAGCGAAAAATGTAACTCCATATACAATATTTAATAACAATATTGATTTAAATAATTGGTTATTTAGTGGCACCACAAATGTGAATTAATATTTACAAAAACAATTCACTAAACAAAACACAAAATGTCTGACCATAATAATACATTTACTTTGTATAGAGCTTTTAAATTTATGAAAAAAATATTGTAATTATGTACAATAAAAACAAATCATAAGTAAACTAACAATACTGTAGACTTCATGCTAAATACTGATTTTTTTTGCTTTAGTGTGTGTGTCCATCAACCACTTAGTTACGTTAGGAAGTTTGCCATCTTTAAGACCAGCCCTTGTAACTTCACCCCAACTTCTCTTATCCCCAGAACACAGCAACTTAAGAACGTGTTGACATTTTTGGGAAATGTTAGTGAAAATAAAATGTTTTAAATTATCTTTTTTTAAATACAGCCCTCGGGACCCAAGTCCCATGTGGGCGTCCTCTAGGGCGTGGATTTTCTCCCCAGCAAAGGCCAGCGTGATTTCACTCGCATGGTGAAATTAATTTCCACCATTGTTCAGTAAAGGAGTTGGGAGCGGTGAAACCTGTGTCAACAAAAGAAAGAAAAGATTAATACACATACAATTACCAAAAAACATTAAAAATGTTCATCTGAAGTGTTATAAGCATGCACACATGTTTATGAAGAAAATAATTTGTGCATAGGCATACCTTGTCACAGACAAAGGCCACTCGTGTCCTCATTGAAGAAGGGCAAGAGCTGTGGTCTCGAGTCCTAGTAAAGCAACAATCTTACTACATTTGCTAATTTTATTACAAAATACATATTTAATGTACTATGTATTGACTACATTAGAGAAAGGTAAGGAACTATAGCAAATACCTGTGTGCCTCTTCTGTATTGTCCTTCAGGGACTGCCGAAATAGCAGGATGATGTCCTCACCTCTAACTCTGCTATCATTTTGCCACTAGCCTTACGGAGTCCTTTACATTTTCATTTTCTCTATCCAGTCCATGGATTCGATTCATTTTTGAGAATATCTGAAAAGATAATTTGCACACCTGTATGCTACTAGAGTTCCGTTTGTTTTGACTGCCATGTAGGTTAAATGTACACTTCAAATGCAGCTGTCCTACAAAAAATCCTTACCTTCTTCTTGATCCCAATTGCATTGTCCATGTTCTGTTCTATAAGAATTTCAAAAGGAAGAGAAAATGTGTCAAAGAACAGTTGAAGTCAGAAGTTTACATACACTTAGGTTGGAGTCATTAAAAGTCATTTTTCAACTACTCCACAAATTTCTTGTTAAACTATAGTTTTGGCAATTCAGTTCGGACATCTACTTTGAGCATGACAAGTAATGTTTCCAACAATTGTTCACATACAGATTGGAATTGTGATACAGTGAAACAGTGGGTCAGAAGTTTACATACACTAAGTTGACTGTGCCTTTAAAACAGCTTGGAAAATGTCATGAGTTTAGAAGCTTCTGATAGTCTAATTGACAATTTGAGTCAATTGGAGATGTACCTGTGGATGCATTTC